>NC_137923.1:50932814-50990314 GCF_963457725.1 Sprattus sprattus | reverse complement strand
TCCAAGCTCTCCAAATGCATAAAAAATGTTCTCATTGTATATCATTGTTTTTTTTCGTTGTACAGACATATATAACTCCATTTTAGACTAATATTATAATTTCTTTTGAGATTGGATTGTGTCACTGTTGGAGACTGTGCAGCTGGTAGTAGTGATGGCGACAGGGGTGGTGGTGGTGGTGGTGGTGGCGACAGGGGTGGTGGTGGTGGTGGCGACAGGGGTGGTGGTGGTGGTGAGGGTGATACTGAAGCTGGAGCTGGGTCACTGCAAGATAAAAACGTTGGACAATATCAATATTTTGACTGGGTCATGCCTTACAATTGAATGTTGCTTCATGTTATTTACTAAGCTAATGCACAAATGTGTAAAATGTAAACATATGTAAAAAACACCATAGTCAAGTTGAAGTGTGATAATAACATAGGCATTATGCATTCAGCATGCATTTAGCAGATGTAAATAAAACATTTCTATGCGATTTGAGGCAAGAAGCAGGTTGTGCTATGTTAGTATGTTGTAACCTACATTGCAGCTACGTGAATACAGCAGCAGCATGCTAACCAATATCCATTACTAACAAACTACATCCCACAATGATAAAAAAAAAATAAAGCACTAAAGAGAATAAGGCATATGCATAGCTTACTGGTATGCACTAAAAAGTAGTTGATTTAAATTACTTACGCATCGAGGATGGCATCGATTCCATTCACTCTTCCGAGTCCATGCTAGTCCATGCTGAGTCCATGCTGAGTCCATGCTAGCATGCTAGTCCATGCTGAGTCCACTGGCTTCCGTCGACGTCTTCATCAAAAATCATCCCATATATTTCACTCATCTGCAATCCTCGTCTTGCCATGATGGATGAGTACAAGGGAGACAAATTGCAGCCAAAAATATGCACAAACAAGCCCTCAGGATCGTGTGGACCAAACCACTTGCTGTGCGCATTTGAAGGTAAACAAAATGGCCCATTTACGCACCGGGAGCGCAGCTGAGACTCTTGAGTTGCGCTTTCAAAAATCTAAACTCCAGGACTGAGCAATCAGGGCAAATGACCTACCTACTTTTTTGTTAGAATCTCTATTATTCGGTAAAACAGGTGTCAATCACTACTGAGAAGTCTTACAAGAAGTGTAAAGTGATATGATAGGACATGCCTGAGCAGCTGCATGATTGAGAGCTGATGCCATTGGTGGTAATGCCTGTCACTCATGACAAACATGTGTTTAACAGCCAATAAAATCCAAAGATTCTGAAAGAGGGGGTCTTAAGCTTTGTAACTATATATAACATCACGTGATAACTTCGTGTAGTGTTGTCAGGAAGAGAGCGAGGAGATCGCCATCAGAAACATACAAGAAAGTGAACGTTTTTTCTCAATGTCGTGAGCAAGTGAATAAACAACTTTATGGACATAACCATGCAGTTCAAGTCTGTTTTTTTAGATGTTTTGAAGGTAAATGAATGTTCTATAACGTTATTTAAGGTACGGATAATGCAGAAACACATTTAAATGGCTTAGTTATGGGAGGAGGCTGCTCCATATGTAAAAAATGAGGATGTGTCATGGTGTGTTTAAAATTGTATTTATTTGTAACGGATGCATGTAGACAACTGAAAATCGGTTTACATATAGTTGGATTACCACAAAAAAATATTAAATGGGAGTTTGAATCATATTTTCAGAAATAGAATTTTCAGGATTTGTTTTGGCGATTTATCCAGTACGGGCCCGCCCCCGGGTCCATTAGGGGGCGTTAAAGCAGTAACAAGTTAAGGTTTTCTTTAGCTCCTGAGCCTAAGTCTTGTTTGGACTTGGGCTCAGGGGCTTTTTTTTTGCGAAATTTCCATAAGAGAGTCATAGTTACTCTCTGACTTTTGACTGGAATTTTTTAAAGTCCTGACTGAGTATGTGTGACTCTATTAAGCCCCTGAGCCTTAGTCCTGTTTGGACTTGGGCTCAGGGGCTTTTTTTTGGCCAAATTTTTCATGGGAGTCTGCCTGGGAGTGTGCCTGCAGTCTGCCTGGGAGTCTGCCTGCACTCTGCCTGTGTGTGTGTGTGTCTTCAGGACCGTGGAGAGCAGCAGTCATTGGTCTGCCTCCAGCAGTCATTTGGCTACCTTAGAGAGTCAGGAGCCGGCAGCCCGCTAGGGCCGCGGGCGACCTGTCACCAAGCGCGTCCCTCAAGGCGGTGAGTTGACCCACGGACCAGTGCTGGCCGCCGAGCAACATGCTCAATGACCGACTTTTTTGTACGAGGTCGGTCCTCGGAACTCCTGGGGGTATCCGCCTGGATGGAGGTGTTCTGAACCTCGTGCAGGAGTTCTTGCAGCCCATGGGAGGTGGTTTACGGCGGAGTTTACCAGGCTCTTACTCTGTTCGCTACCCCCACCACCGCCCGGGGCTTCTTCATCCAGGCGTTTCTCGCCTTTCAAGGGAGGCCACCGAGCCTGCGTCCTGATCTTACCGTTCCTGTTTCCTACTAGCAGGGTGTCGGACGTCCTGGGGACGCTGCATATTGCATTAGCTGCGCTCCCACCCGCTTGCCGCCCTGCTAGCTCGGGCAGACGAACATACAGGACCCTGACCGTGTCTCGAGGCTTTGTACCTATCCAGGCATCGGAGATTCTGTATCCTTGCATTTGTCTGGACGCGCATTCGTGGGTAACGGCTCCATTATACTGTGTATCCCAAGCTATCTACCTACCACCATCAGCTTTTGGGTTTTGGCTCAGCAGGTGATGTTTTATTGTCTGCTCAGAGAGGCTGAACCACCACCTGTGGACCCCAGACGCCACCGAAGTGGAAACTGGGTTTCTATGTGCTTGTCCTCTCGCTCTGAATCCTGGGCTTGTCTTCTCCTTGTGTGGTTATGTTTGTTGACCCACTATAGTGGGGTTGTTTTTATCTTATCACAATAAGAATGTGTTTGTTTAGTGTGTAGCGCAGTTATGCTATGGGGTGTTGAGTTGTAATATTATGTGTAGCTTTAAGGGTTTAATTATCCACCTTGCTTGTCCGCACCAGGTCGCCCTGAGTGTGTGCCAAGCCGGCATCGAGAACCTCACTGCACAGCCCCGTGGCACCGGGGAACGGACGTCCAACCGAGATCGTTGTTGATATCTACAACATCTTTCTCCATTCCTCGCTTCTCGCCCCAGATTTTCGGGTGCGCAGTTAAGGTCTGACCCGTAACCTGAGACACACCCTCCACTCAGCGTTCCTGACTGGTGCCTCGTTCTTCAGGTTTGTGGAACGGACGTCTAACTGAGGTCGCCATTGAACTTTAGATACCTCGCTCCGTTTCTCGCTTGCCGCCACAGCCTTCAGACGATCAGTCATCAGCACAAGTTCGCATCATGAAAACCGGAGATTCCTACCGATCTGCCACGTCCCACTGTGTGGTGTGTTTGTTTAGTGTGTAGCGCAGTTACACTACGGGGTGTTGAGCTGCTTATTATGTGTAGGTTTTTAAGGATGCAATGTGCATTGTGGTCCGGTGCTTCCGCCCTGTATAGCTTTTCCTCTTAAGCTTTTCACTTTAATATAAAGTATTCAATCCCTACTTTGTAGGATGTCACTCAAGATAGTTAAGGATCCTCTCAGAACACTCTTACAAAGTCTCGACGCAAGAGCTTTTGCACTGCTCTTAGAAAGTCCCATTCTCTTGAGGATCTTGTTGTTGGGTTTATGCCAGAGGCCCCTCGCTCCCAGTGGAAATCCGTGTATTTCCACTTCCTCTACACCCATGACCTGTTTCACCAAGTTCTTGATGGGTTTGTAGTGCTTTACTTTCTCTCGGCCTGCGAGTTTTAGTGTGTTGATGTTCCTTTCAAACCGCACTGTCACATCCAGCACCATTGCCTTACCATCTTTGCAAAAGACCAAGTCTGGGCGTCTCACATTTGGTCTGCTTCCAAATTCTTTCTCCCTGTGGACAACCCAGCCCTGCTTCTTCGCAGCGACTGCCAGTCGATGGCATGCAAAATTGTGTCGCTCCAGTCGTTTCGCCCTACCGCTGGGACATGCTCCGAGGAGGTGTGAGGCGGACTCAAGCCTCGCGTGACAGCCTCGGCAACTCGCGTTCCACTTGCTTTGGCCCCTTGCCATAAATTCCCTGGTAGGGTAGACGTTCGCTTGTAGCTGTAGTGCTTGTGAGCAGAATTTGTGTTGCACTTTTGGGAGTTTGGAGAGCCAGGCATTAGACTCTGGAGAGTCTTTGAACCAGGCTATTCCAACTCCCTGCACCGACTTGCCTGCCCACCGGTCGAACT
The DNA here is from genome assembly GCF_963457725.1 of Sprattus sprattus. NCBI lineage: Eukaryota > Metazoa > Chordata > Actinopteri > Clupeiformes > Clupeidae > Sprattus > Sprattus sprattus. Next base: position 50,986,037 of record NC_137923.1, on the reverse strand, counting down.
CTACATCTTGCCACTCGCATGGTCTCTTGTACCGGGATAGCTGAGGGGCCCCATCTGCTTCAGTAACGTTCGTTACTGGCACACCCTCTGGAGTTGGTAATTTCTCCAGTTGCCCGCCCTTTTTGAGCCAAGCTCTTCTCCAGTCCTCCAGCCCGTTCTGGTCCCAGGCTATCTTTCTGATGACTTCATCATCAGAGTGCAAAAGTTTCCACAACCGCTTTGCCTGCATAGCAGGAATAACGGCGCTCAACTTTTGTAGCCCCAGACCTCCGTCTCTCGCTCTAGCATAGAGCAACCCATCACATGTGGTCTGCGCTAGACCCAGCCATGTTTTTACTGTGCTACGTAGTAGCCGGTCCAGCAGTCGCAGCCGAACTATACTGTAGTCGCAGTGGTCGGCCCGGTAGAAATGCCTGGGGATTATGAAGGTCTTAAGCAGCCAAATCTTTTGAGGGGCAGTTAATGGTGTCGCCCCTACCTTATCCAGCGCCACTTGTAACTCTTTGAGAATGTCGGGTTTCTCGAGGCCCCTCACTGGACCGACCTGAATTCCCAGATATCTTACCGCCCTTCCACTTTCAACCATTTCTATTGGTGTCCCCTCGATCTGCCAGGGGGGACAGTCATTCACTTTCATTTTCATGCTGTGTTTCAAGGGGGTAACCATGAAGCCGAAGCACTTACTTGCGTGCACCTTAAGCCCCGTCAGGGCACAAAAGTCATTCAGTGTGTCGCTGACCAGCACCAGGTCATCTGCGAATGCAAGCGAGACCAGCTTTGTGTCTGCGATCTTTACTCCCTTACCGAGGCTTTCCAGTGTGTGGAGCAGTGGATCAAGAGCCAGATTGAAAAGCAATGGGGACAGTGGGTCACCCTGCTTCACACCGACTTTCATTGCAATGGGTTCAGATTGTTCTCCCCCGGCTTCAATGCAAGTTACGCCCCCGTCGTACGAGCTTTGTATTGTGTTTATGATGTGTTCATCCAGACCTCTCTACCTGAGCACTGCAAGCAAGTGCTCGTGTGTCACCGTATCGAAAGCCTTTGCCACGTCCACGAGCACCACCGCTAGTGACTTTCTCTCCCTCCTGCTGGCTTTAACCAGACTTTGAAGGATGTGAAGATTCTCACTACAGCCAGGAGAGTCCCTGAACCCTCGCTGCCTGTCGTGGATAGTGCAGGCTTTCGTAAGGCGCCCATTTAGCAGTCGTGAGAACAGCCGCATCAGCATCGAGCCGATAGTGATTGGGCGCCAGTTATTCGGGTCATTCAACAGCAGAGGGTCGGAGGTCTTTGGTATCAGTACAGTTCTCGCGGGCTTTACACACTGAGGTATGAACCCCGCCGCAAGACAGCTGCCAAAGAGTTTTGATAGCTTCACACCCTTCGGGTCCCAGAGGAGTAGGTCATCCCGCCCGATGCCGTCCGTGCCTGGTGCCGATTTCCTGTCCGTCTTTCTGAGGTGTGTGAGCACCTCTTCGGGGGTGAACAGGGTGGAGAAGTGTTCGTTGTCCGCCCCGCTGGCGGCCTTAAAGCCTCCCAAGCCCTTGAAGGCACCTTCTGACCCCATCCAACGCCTTTCAAACACTTCGTGTAATTGAGGCAGCGGGACTGGGCAGTCGGTCGCTTCACTCCCGTCAAGGACATAGCTAACAAGCTTAGCCGGGTCCGTACTCATTAGTTTTCTGAGTTTATGGACCTCATCCCTCTTCATTTCTCGCTTGCTTCGGGGCTTCATCGGCTCGCCAGCTTTGCTGTTCTTTTTGGTCGCTGGACCTTTTCTTCTCGCCTCCCTTATCACCATCGCCGTAGCGGTCTCAATGGCTACTGCTGCGCCCGGGTCCTTCCTGCTTGCCAGTGTGAGCGCCCGCCTGATTTCGTGTTCGTGAGTGTACATGTCAATGAGAGCACCAGCTTGCCACCTTAATTTTCTGTTGAGGCCAGTTACTGCTTTGAACCCTCGTGGCTGTATCAGCAGATTGAGTTCAGCAGGGATTTCCTGCCTCTCCAGGTTTGCCTCTGTTGGCTGCAGTAAGAGCTTAGTGCTTCTCCTGTGAGATTGCCGTCTCATGCACTGTCTTTTCTCTTTCACTTCGTGGGAGGACCTACCTGGAAGCTGACTTGCAATTTCCACATTGATGTAATATACAGAGTATTGGCCTTGCTCGAGAGCCTCCTCCATCTCCATCAAAGTTTTTAGTTCTTTTACAGACCACTTAGCCTTGCGACCTGTGGTCTTGCCCTTCTTCATCGCAGCAATTCCTGCTGGATGTTCTGGCAGATTTCTCTGCCCACCCCGTGGGGTTCCGGTTACTGTGCGGGGTGCAACACCGTACCTGTGATTTTTACAATCGACTTCCACTGCCGGTGGTTAGGAAACCGAAAAACATATAATTTTATATTATATGATTGCTGTGTGACTTTTACAACTGATTTACACAATCCTCAGCAACGGCCTGCCAGCGGGAGGGGTCGACCGAAATTCCCTACCCTCCCAAGTAGAGGCCCCGTGGGACCTCAGCACCTGGGATGCTTTACGAAATCACCGGGGGCAGAAAGGATACTCCGGCGTACACCGGGCGCCTTTCTAGGGTGAAACGTGTGAGACGAATGGCTTTAAAAAAAGATAAAAACAAAATATTATATTTTCTGTTTAAAGAACTTGCCAGGTTCTTTTCACAGAGTTTGCTGAGTTCTGTTACAGAGTTTGCCACGTTCTGTTTACAGAGTTTGCCACATTCTGTTTACAGATTTTGCCGGGTTGTGTATACAGAGTTTGCCAAGTTCTGTCTTCAAAGTATGCCATGTTCTGCTTACAGAGTTTGCCACGTTCTGTTTACAGAGTTTGAATGCGATTTGTGTGTTATTTTTCTCCGGGGATTCATATGCAACTTAGGACATAGTTGCTTCAGGTGGGATTTGAACCTGCGATTCTCAGATGTTCTTCTGAAATCTTACCCTTTGCGGGTTTCGAACCTGTGCTCTTCAGGTTCGTGGTGCCGCGCCCTACCCACTGAGCCACCGTGCTGATACAGAATCCCACCTGTCAGTGCGACCAAGTCACCGATTCCTCCAACAGTAAATTTCCAGGCTATTTCCTCTTTCAGAGCCAATCTTTATCCCATAATTGGAGTTATTGCTAGCCAACTTCCCTCAATCATTTGGATCAACTCTGATATTTATTTAGCCTTAATGTTCTTGAGATTCGTTTTTGCCCCGACCCTATGACAGAGTCATAGTTACTTTTCCATAAGAGTCATAGTATGACTCTCTTATGGAACCTTAAGAGACTCATAGTTACTGGTTAACCATGGGTAAAAAAAAGTTGGGGGTGCTGGCGCGAGCTCCATGGCCTACCCTCCCGAGCCAAAACGGTCAGTCCGACGACAGTGCACTTTTTTCGGACACTCTCTGAGGATTCCCCTTAAGCCTGGAGGATGCCAAAAAGAGGTTTTGCCACCGGGTACCATCTCGGGACTAGAGAGCTCCTTTTCAGAAGCCTCCTGGAGGATTGTAACAAGGCCCCAGAAGCTCATAGAGAGTCCGTTGATGGTGCATCTTTCTCGGGCACATGTTTTTGACATTATGGTGCATCTGGAAGTCGAAAACAAGGGACTCGAAGCTCGCAGAGAGTCCGTTGATGGTGCATCTGTGGCGGACACATGTTTTTGACATTATGGTGCCTCTGGAAGTCGAAAACAAGGGACTCGAAGCTGGTAACGAGTCCGTTGATGGTGCTCTGTCCTCGGACACATTATGTTCACATCCTGGTGCCTGTGGAGGATGTAACTAGGGGTGTAGCTGCACATGGCCAGTCCGCTGAAGGTGACCTATTCTCGGACACATTCTGTCACATCCTGGTGCCTGTGGAGGATGTAACTAGGGGTGTAGCTGCACATGGTCAGTCCGCTGAAGGTGACCTATTCTCGGACACATTCTGTCACATCCTGGTGCCTGTGGAGGATGTTACTAGGGGTGCAGCTGCACATGGCCAGTCCGCTGAAGGTGACCTATTCTCGGACACATTCTGTCACATCCTGGTGCTTTTGGAGGATGTAACCAGGGGTGTAGCTGCTCAGGGCCAGTCCGCTGAAGGTACACTGTTCTCGGACACATGTTCCTCAAATCCTGGTCCTCCTGGAGGATATAGAGGGGTCTAGAGGCTCATGGCATGTCCGCTGAAGGTGCAGTATTCTCGGACACCTTTGAGCAGGGTCCTACCCCTCTGGAGGTCTGAAAACTGTGGATTTTTTCTAAGTCCATTTTGGTTAACCATGGGTAGGGTTTTGGTTAACCATGGGTACGAAAAAGTTGGGGGTGGTGGCGGAGGCTCCACAAAATACCCTCCCGACCGAAAACGGTCAGTCCGACGACCATGCACCTTTCTCGGACACCTTCTGAAAATCCCCCTAAGGCCTGGAGGATCACAGAAAGAGGTTTTACCACCGGGTGGCGGCGCGAAATCGAGAGCACCCTAAAAAAGTGGACTTAGGCTCAGAACGAAAAATAAAAAAAGTTCGACGAAGAGGTAGCTCAGCCTCTGAGTGTCCGATTTTCAAGCGGTTTGAAGCGGACTGTTGACCACACTCTCCTCCCTCTCCTCTCCTAAACCTTCTGACCGATTGGAAACCGTGACCCGCCAGGGGAGGCACCCTGTCTCACAGGTCCCACCTCCCCGCCACCGCGGTCAGCCTCCAGGCCTGGGACGCCGAGGGCTCTACGGAGCTCTCTGTCACCTTTTTCAGGTCCAAGGTGCAGTATTCTCGGACACCTTTGAGCAGGGTCCTACCCCTCTGGAGGTCTGAAAACTGTGGATTTTTTCTAAGTCCATTTTGGTTAACCATGGGTAGGGTTTTGGTTAACCATGGGTACGAAAAAGTTGGGGGTGGTGGCGGAGGCTCCACAAAATACCCTCCCGACCGAAAACGGTCAGTCCGACGACCATGCACCTTTCTCGGACACCTTCTGAAAATCCCCCTAAGGCCTGGAGGATCACAGAAAGAGGTTTTACCACCGGGTGGCGGCGCGAAATCGAGAGCACCCTAAAAAAGTGGACTTAGGCTCAGAACGAAAAATAAAAAAAGTTCGACGAAGAGGTAGCTCAGCCTCTGAGTGTCCGATTTTCAAGCGGTTTGAAGCGGACTGTTGACCACACTCTCCTCCCTCTCCTCTCCTAAACCTTCTGACCGATTGGAAACCGTGACCCGCCAGGGGAGGCACCCTGTCTCACAGGTCCCACCTCCCCGCCACCGCGGTCAGCCTCCAGGCCTGGGACGCCGAGGGCTCTACGGAGCTCTCTGTCACCTTGCCGAACCCTTCTCTAGCGAGAATTTGCCCCGGATGAGTGGGGAGAGGCATATTAGTGGCTGAGGTACCTGAGAAGCACAGGTTCGAACCCCGCGAAGGGCAAGTCTTGGTGAAACCACCCGTTAAAGGTGTTAGTTTCGACGAAACCACCTGAAAATCGTAGGATCGAACCCCACATGAAGCAACTCGGTCCTTGTCACATAGGTCTCTCTGGCTCAAGAGGAAGGCTCGACTCTATAAGGCTCGACACATTGCATCCTTAAAAACCTACACATAATAAGCAGCTCAACACCCCGTAGTGCAACTGCGCTACACACTAAACAAACACACCACACAGTGGGGCGTGGCAGATCGGTATGAATCTCCGGTTTTCATGAGGCGAACTTGTGCTGATGACTGATCGTCTGAAGGCTGTGGCGGCAAGCGAGAAACGGAGCAAGCTATCTAGAATTCAATGGCGACCTCAGTTAGACGTCCAGCAGTGCTGGGAGCTCTGTGTGTGTCTGTGGGAGCCTCATGAAGCTCACTGTGTTTGGGGGCAGTGGGCTGGGGCTGAGGGCAGTACTGGGGGTTAGGGTTAGTGCTGGGCAGTGCTGGGAGCTCTGTGTGTGTCTGTGGGACCCTCAGAGAGCTTTAATAGCAGGCAGAATTTTTGGGCCTAAAGGGAGACAAGTGTGAGCCATTGGGGCTTGCTGTGACTTAATACAGTACACAGGGCAGTGTTTGGAGCTCTCTGTGTGTCTCTCTGACCTCTGGGGACCTTTAATAGACAGCAGGCTAATTAGGCCTGTCTGGGGAGGTGTGTGTGTCTGTAGGCCTCCCAGTAAGTGAACCCAACACACTGGGCAGTGTTTGGAGCTCTCTGTGTGTCTCTCTGACCTCTGGGGACCTTTAATAGACAGCAGGCTTCTTAGGCCTGTCTGGGGAGGTGTGTGTGTCTGTAGGCCTCCCAGTAAGTGAACCCAACACACTGGGCAGTGTTTGGAGCTCTCTGTGTGTCTCTCTGACCTTTGGGGACCTTTAATAGACAGCAGGCTTCTTAGGCCTGTCTGGGGAGGTGTGTGTGTCACTAGGGCTTCCAGTAAGTGAACACAACACACTGGGCAGTGCTGGGAGCTCTCTGTGTGTCTCTCTGACCTCTGGGGACCTTTAATAGACAGCAGGCTTCTTAGGCCTGTCTGGGGAGGTGTTTGTGTCTGTGGGCCTCCCAGTAAGTGAACCAACACACTGGGCAGTGTTTGGAGCTGTCTGGGTGTCTCTCTGACCTTTGGGGACCTTTAATAGACAGCAGGCTTCTTAGGCCTGTCTGGGGAGGTGTGTGTGAAAACCTTAAGAGACTAATGAAAACCTTAAGAGAGTCATAGTTACTTTTCCATAAGAGTCATAGTAAGACTCTCTTATGGAACCTTAAGAGACTCATAGTTACTGGTTAACCATGGGTAAAAAAAAGTTGGGGGTGCTGGCGCGAGCTCCATGGCCTACCCTCCCGAGCCAAAACGGTCAGTCCGACGACAGTGCACTTGTTTCGGACACTCTCTGAGGATTCCCCTTAAGCCTGGAGGATGCCAAAAAGAGGTTTTGCCACCGGGTACCATCTCGGGACTAGAGAGCTCCTTTTCAGAAGCCTCCTGGAGGATTGTAACAAGGCCCCAGAAGCTCATAGAGAGTCCGTTGATGGTGCATCTTTCTTGGGCACATGTTTTTGACATTATGGTGCATCTGGAAGTCGAAAACAAGGGACTCGAAGCTCGCAGAGAGTCCGTTGATGGTGCATCTTTGGCGGACACATGTTTTTGACATTATGGTGCCTCTGGAAGTCGAAAACAAGGGACTCGAAGCTGGTAAAGAGTCCGTTGATGGTGCTCTGTCCTCGGACACATTATGTTCACATCCTGGTGCCTGTGGAGGATGTAACTAGGGGTGCAGCTGCACATGGCCAGTCCGCTGAAGGTGACCTATTCTCGGACACATTCTGTCACATCCTGGTGCCTGTGGAGGATGTAACTAGGGGTGTAGCTGCACATGGTCAGTCCGCTGAAGGTGACCTATTCTCGGACACATTCAGTCACATCCTGGTGCCTGTGGAGGATGTTACTAGGGGTGCAGCTGCACATGGCCAGTCCGCTGAAGGTGACCTATTCTCGGACACATTCTGTCACATCCTGGTGCCTTTGGAGGATGTAACCAGGGGTGTAGCTGCTCAGGGCCAGTCCGCTGAAGGTGCACTGTTCTCGGAAACATGTTCCTCAAATCCTGGTCCTCCTGGAGGATATAGACGGGTCTAGAGGCTCATGGCATGTCCGCTGAAGGTGCAGTATTCTCGGACACCTTTGAGCAGGGTCCTACCCCTCTGGAGGTCTGAAAACTGTGGAATTTTTCTAAGTCCATTTTGGTTAACCATGGGTAGGGTTTTGGTTAACCATGGGTACGAAAAAGTTGGGGGTGGTGGCGGAGGCTCCACAAAATACCCTCCCGACCGAAAACGGTCAGTCCGACGACCATGCACCTTTCTCGGACACCTTCTGAAAATCCCCCTAAGGCCTGGAGGATCACAGAAAGAGGTTTTGCCACCGGGTGACGGCGCGAAATCGAGAGCACCCTAAAAAAGTGGACTTAGACTCAGAACGAAAAATAAAAAAAGTTCCACAAAGAGGTAACTCAGCCTCTGAGTGTCCGATTTTCAAGCGGTTTGAAGCGGACTGTTGACCACACTCTCCTCCCTCTCCCGGAGGATATATAGGGGTCTAGAGGCTCAAGGCATGTCCGCTGAAGGTGACCTATTCTCGGACACATTCTGTCACATCCTGCTGCCTGTGGAGGATGTAACCAGGGGTGTAGCTGCTCAGGGCCAGTCCGCTGAAGGTGCACTGTTCTCGGACACATGTTCCTCAAATCCTGGTCCTCCTTGAGGATATAGAGGGGTCTAGAGGCTCATGGCATGTCCGCTGAAGGTGCAGTATTCTCGGACACCTTTGAGCAGGGTCCTACCCCTCTGGAGGTCTGAAAACTGTGGATTTTTTCTAAGTCCATTTTGGTTAACCATGGGTAGGGTTTTGGTTAACCATGGGTACGAAAAAGTTGGGGGTGGTGGCGGAGGCGTGGTGGCGGAGGCTCCACAAAATACCCTCCCGACCGAAAACGGTCAGTCCGACGACCATGCACCTTTCTCGGACACCTTCTGAAAATCCCCCTAAGGCCTGGAGGATCACAGAAAGAGGTTTTGCCACCGGGTGACGGCGCGAAATCGAGAGCAGTGGCGGACCTAGTCATTTGGGGGCCTAAGGCGAAAACATAGCCAGGGGCCCTCTTCATCCGTCCTTTTAATGCAAAAAAAAAAGGGCCACCTCAAAGCAGGGGCGGACTGGGGGGAAAAAGTGGCCCGGGAGTTGTCTGTCAGAGCGGCCCACTTAATATACGGCGCGTTGCCCGCTCAATGTATGCAAAATACCCATACACTTAACATAATTTTGGATGATTACAAAGAAATAACATTATATATGTTTTTTAATAACATTTGGATCCACAAATTTGCCTGGATGGACACATGGAATAAAATGATACTGGCTATTGTAACACTCCAAGGAAGGTAGGGCCTATAGTTTGCTAGATGAATATGCTTAACTCTGGGCTAGTATCAGATGGTTAGGCCTATATGTATAACTACAGAGCCTTTAGGAATAAATGTCAGCAGAGAAAGAGTACACAATTTTTTTGATAATGATTAGGGCGACCTACATTAAGCAATATCATTTTTTTTGTAGGCTGATTAACTCATACAGCAATACCTTTTTGTATAGTAGATGGCAGCACACAATCAAAATATTTCCCCTCTACCTACATAGCTACAGTAGCTAGTTATATGGAAGAAAGTTGCATTCAGGAGCCTTCATAAGCAAACATGATTTGGCTCCGCATTAAATTATCCCACTTTTTCATTATCCACATGTCTCAAATGTTGTATGATGCAACATAGCTTTACAGGACACATAAATGTCCAGTAACAACGTAAAGAAGGGGGCAACATATAAGTCAAAACCAACTATATTTATTGACTGATCTCGAAAGTATTGGCTTACAAAAGCTAACTAAGTCTTCACAAAGAAAATAACTCAGTGTTAGGGCAAAAAGCGAACATTCACACTGTACAACCTATGAAAAGTGACAGCGGTAGCCTACAAATAAAGAAATACAGACCGCGTTAGCCACTTCACAGCGTGCTAGCCATGATTTTCTTTCGTTCCAATTCTTGGATGTAGGGTTCCACCCTTTATAGAAACCTGTTGAATCGATACATTTGGTGTAGGAAGTCCTAATTGTTTTGTTGTCAATTTATCTTAATTAGTACGCCGACAGAGAAAAAAATCTCCTTTTCCTGAAAGCAGTTCGTCGCCACAATCGCCCTTAAGGTCCGCCGCCACTGGTTTGAACTTTGTTGTAGAAATGAACAGAACAGAACATACGATGGGGTGTAAACATCAGTGGTAATGATAGTGTTGCATGCTGGGTGTGTGATTATGTGTGTGTGTGTGTGTGTGTGTGTGTGTGTGTAGGGGTGTTAAAGGTGTCTACGAGCGAGACATGCAAGTATTAGGCTAGAGTGATTAACATTTAATAACAAATAAACAGAGTAAGACTGACGGAGGAGATTAGAAAATAGTAAGACAATAGTAACCATGAGTGTGAATACAGGTCACTAGGAGTAGTATAAATAGCAGACAGTGAATCCCGTTGGTTATCATGACAGGTATATAATGTATTCGCTTAAGCAAGGAAAACTGTCGCAACCGACGATATCTGCGGGAGGGCCGGTTGGTTATGGACTTAGGCCGTCCCATCAGTGCCTGGGTGGGCAATTTATCGTGGGCTTTCTGCTGGGTGAGGGCCTAAGGCAGTTGCCTAGTTCGCCTTAATGGTAGGTCCGCCACTGGGTACAGGTATGTGGGAGAAGAAATAAATAATTATTACACATAAAGAACACAAATGTATTTGTATGAGACGATTGTTTAAATTTAGATAGAAATATAGTGGGGTTGTTGAGTTTTGTGTTCTCATTAATAGTTTTTTATGTTGCTGATTTGTATCCTATTGTGTCAATTATACTAATTTTATGTGTTCTGTAAGTTATGGGAAATGCACTTATGGAGCTCTTAATTTGATATAAATATCCGCGGAGAGGATGTGAAAAAAACGGAACTCATAATTCCCAAATCGTAGGTTCGTATCCCGTCTGCAGACAAAACCAGTTGTGGGTCCAAATATTGTTAAAGCAGTTAGAAATGCATTTCTCAGATAGGTATGGATGCAGAAACACCCACATTTTCTTCCTCCTTCCTCCTCTCTTCTTTTCTCCTCTCTTTTCTCCCTTTTTCCTTCTTCCCCCTCTTTTTTCTCCCCCCCCCTCTTAGATGGCCTTATGGGCCCCAGCTTGAGCGCTGAACCCTAACCAGTAGGCCACGGTTGCCTCTGACAGAAAAGGAGGAGAAATCTGTCATCTCTTCCTGTGCTACCACTGCAGCTCTCATAGCACTAGGAATTCAGCCATTTACATCAGCACTCAGCTTGCATTTACACCTAAAGACAACAGACACACATAAAGGCACACAGACACACACACAGGCACACAGACACACAGACAAACACACAGGCACACAGACACACAGACACACACACACAACTCTCTCTCTTTCACACACACACTGAGAAAGTTTCAAGGCACCCTCAAATTCTTCAAATTCCTCTGTTGACTGTTTCAAGAGTCCCCCTGAAGCAAAGCCTGAACCCGCCTCTCAGAATCTCTCCCCAGTATATAAGCCTGACCTACTCTATCGCCATTTTGTGGGCGAAAGAGCTGGAGAGTGGAGCAGCAAGATTCTTAAAGACAAATTTCAGAGACATTTCTTTCAAGATTGCCGTGAGTTTTCAAGACGGTGAGTGTTCTGTTATTACAAGTATGTTTAGCTATTGATATTACTGACTGATATTAGTTAGATGGTTAGTGGCTGGAGAAGCTGTGTGGCAGTCAGCCAGGGGGGAGGTGGGAGGGGAGCTGTGTGTGTGTGTGTGTGTGCGTTTGTGTGTGTGTGTTTGTGTGTGTTGGTCTTGGTGTATTACGACCCCAATTTACCTGAATACATACCAACACTATGAGGACATTTGGGATTATGAAGACCGAGGCCCTGTCCTCATAATCCCGACATTGTATTTGAGTTTATTTCAGCCTGAGGAACAACCTCCCGCTTTTTTGGGCGAAGTCCTAATAAACCACAAAACATGTTTTTTTGTGTATTGATGTGTATCCCAGGAAAAAAAATGCGCCAACTATCGACAGGTTTTGTCACTGCAGAGTCATACACATTTCTGTCCAAAAACATACACAAAATGGGCGTGTATTGGGAATGTACGTTGGAAATAAGCGGGAAGCATAATGCGCAGGCGCAGTAGCAACTTTACACTTTCAGGTAAATTGGGGTCGTAATACACCAAGACCAACACTTTGCCTTCCCCTGCGAGAACAACATCTAAAATTAAGAAGACAAGAGTGTCTACAACCAAAACGGTAAGTTTAAGTTTTTTCATTCATATTTCATCCATATCACATTAATTTGAAAAATTGTCACGCGACGTGTATAGAAATCAAGGTTGGAGAAGGCAAGCATCTTATATCTTTAGCTAGGCTATGCTAGCTAGCTAGCTAGCTAGGGTGGCAATATATGTCAGTTTAGCCTTACAGCAAAGGAAGAGTAACAGTGTCAACTTGTGTTGATTAGAACCTGCAAAGGGTTTACGTTTTATTCACTTCATTTTGGTTAAGCCCTTTTTCATTTACTATTACTTCGTTTCTGGTCATTCCAATCCCCCGAGTCAACAGCATATCTTGGTTTGCTTCCCATACTTAGCCCCAGAAACATCGTGGTGCTTGTAGTAGTCTAGTGTGGTTTATTACAGTTAGAGAATTAAATATCAGAAAGTGATTCGCCATTATTCATTAATACATTTTACCGTGTGTGAAGGCTGGTGAGTGAATGTTTAAATTGCATTTGCAAAGTTATAATTTGCGGTATTCGCCCGAGATTCGTGAGCTAGTTTGCAAACTTGCAATATTCGATGGGCGCTGTTCGCTGGCGTAGTCTGACGTTGCTTAAGTATAGCTTGTTAGTTTTAGACAAACCATGAGATGGGTTAATCAGAAAATAAGAAGATATCTTCATTAATAACGTTAATTGAAGTATCTGCTGTCTACCATTATTTTGTGGTGAATGTCACACTATCAGAATTTATCAGTCACGGTTTCAATGTATATCTTTAAAGGAACGAGTAGACCGAATTGAAGAATACAAGAAGGTAGTTTGCAAAATATGTATAACCTTAACTGTTAATCCACTATACTATATATGAAACATTATAATTTGCAGAATTTGCCCGGGATTAGAAGGCTAGTTTGCAATATTTGATTAGTGCTTGAGCTACTGTTCGCATGCGATATCTCCATTGAATAACGTTATTTTAAGTATCTGCTGTCTACCATTATCTTGTGGTGAATGTCACACTGCCATGCCAGCATCATATCAGCAGTGGTGGAATGTAACGAAGTATTTTTACTTCGTTACTGTACTTCGTTACATTTTTACGTATCTGTACTTTACTTAAGTAAAAATAATAGTGCATACTTTTTACTTTTACTTCGTTACATTTTGCAGCTATTATCTATACTTTTACTCCGCTACATTTCTACAATATGTGTCGTTATTCGTTACATTTTATGAACACAGTTTCCCAAAATGTTGCCTACACAAAAATATGGATTGCGTTGCTTTAGGACGTTTCAGCCAATCAGGTGGCTCTATCAGCTCCAATGACAGCAGAGTGTGTATTTGGCACTGGCAGCACTACGGTAGCCTTGCCTGTTTTGCTTAAACATTCGACAAACAGCCGGACTAACAAACAACTTTTCAGCATGGATTGAGAGTCAGCCTCATCTGAGGACATGTTCAAGTTCAGAGGCCACAAGAACAACTCGTGGAGGTTTCAGTGCGTTTCCTGTCTACCTCAAAAAAGGAGTTGCTACCCTTCAAAAATTCGCCTTCAAATTTGGAGAAACAGGTCGAGTTATGCTGAGTTCTTGCTATGCTAAGTTAATGTCTATGACTTTTGCATATCGTATGTGGTTACTGACATGATTTTATACTGTTATCTAGCAAAATACATGTGGACAAACAGCAATAGCATCAAAATAACACGATTGTACCTTGATTATTTATTTAACGTAGTGGTAAGATAAAGCTGGAAGTTTAGCAATGTCAAGCTAACGTGAAGATTTGCCTTTTTTATTGACTGGTTATTGCCTGGCATGCAAACTTAATGCCTAGTCTTGGGTTACTCAATATGTTTTTTTTTTCCTTTTCTGCAATCAATAGAGCATAAAACTCTGCATTGACCAGTTTAACAACTCCATTTGTTTTTCATATTTCCATTTTTTACACGTTTACAATTGAATAAAAGATTAAAAGATACAAAATTGTGTCTTTATTGGTTTGGCTTAATGGTGTTAACTTTACAAATAATCCCTGGTAGATAACTTGTCATCTGCAGAATTATAAAATAGAGTGTGAACAGTTTTACAGACAATAGGCCCAATAAGTTCACCAACCTTTCCAATTAACAAATGTTGTTGCTTATAATTATTATTACTAGTAGTGACATCTGTAGAGGCATTTATTACCAGTCGCTATTTCTTTATCAAAATGGCACAGCCTAGACATTGAAAGACAACCTATTGCGTGAGTACTTTTACTTTTACTTTTAAAGTAAATTTAAAACTGAGTACTTTTTACTTTTTACTTAAGTAGGATTGTTGATGTAGTACTTTTACTTTTACTTTTACTTTCATTTTCCTGGGTACTTGTACTTTTACTTAAGTACTAAACTTCAGTACTTCTTCCACCACTGCATATCAGTCAGCTATTATTTACCAACGAGTGGTGACATCTTTGCGTTGTCTATTCAGATTAGCTGTATAGAAACTCATCTTCAAATATGTGATTACTTTTTGCAGATAATGTTTTGTGTCAATTACTGTTTTACTGAAAGGGGCTTTTTATTTGTCATTTTTTTCTCCCAGATGAGTTCAGTCTCTCCTTTTCAGATATGTTGATGGTGAGTATGAGTCTTGTTTTGTGGTCTATATTGCCCAGTAAAAACAGCACTTCCAAGCTCTCCAGCACTACAACCAAAACCAATTGATACGGCGGGTGAAATAAGTATTGAACACGTCACCATTTTTCTCAGTAAATATATTTCCAAAGGTGTTATTGACATGAAATTTTCACCAGATGTTGGTAACAACCCAGGTAATCCAAACATACAAGAAACCAAAACAATTTTTTTCAGAAATTAAGCTATGTCTAATAATATGAAAAGACACAGGGACAAAGTATTGAACACGCTTACTGTTATTTATTGAATACTTTGTACAAAAGCCTTTGTAGCTAATGACGGCTTCAAGACGCTTCCTGTATGGAGAAACTACTTGTATGCATTGCTCAGATGTGAGTTTGGCCCATTCTTCCACACAAACAGTCTTCATATCTTGAAAGTTCTGTGGGCCTCTTCTATGAACTCTGATCTTCAGTTCTTAGATTTTCAAATGGATTCAATTCAGGTGATTGTCTGGGCCATTCCAGCATCCTTATTTTCTTTCTCTGAAACCAATTGAGAGTGTCCTTGGCTGATCATTGTCTTGCTGAAATGTCCACCCTTGTTTCATCTTCAACATCCTGGTAGATGGCAGCACATTTTTATCAAGGATGTCTCGGTACAGTTCTCCATTCATCCTTGCTTCAATTGTGTGACGTTTGCCAGTACCTTATGCTGAAAAGCAGTCCCACACCATGATGTTTCCACCTCCAAACGTCACTGTTGGGATGATGTGCAGTGCCATGTCTCCTACAAACATGGTGTGCATTATGTCATCCAAAGAGTTCAATTTTGCTCTCATCTGACCAGACTATTCTCCCAGTATTTCACAGACTTGTCAACATTTCGTGCTGCGAACTTTCAACGAGCTTCAACATGCTTTTTTCTTCAGTAATGGAGTCTTATGTGGTGAGTGTGCATACAGGCCATGGCGGTTGAGTGCATTCTTTTAAACAACTGTACCTGCAAATTTCAGGTCTTACTGAAGCTCTCCACGAGTGGTCCTTGGCTCTTTGACAACTCCTCTGATAATTCTTTTCACTCCTCTGTCAGAAATCTTCCGAGGAGCACCTGGTCGTGGCTAGCTTATGGTGAAATGATGTTCTTTCCACTTTTAGAAATGCGTCTGTAACCAATGCCATCAGTATGTTTTGCAACAATAAGGTTGCAAAGGTCTTGAGAAAGCTCTTTGCTTTTACCCATCATGAGATGCTTCTTGTGTGACACCTTGGTAATAAGACACCTTTTTATAGGCCATCAATTGGGATATTAATTTGCACTGACTAACGGCCGGATTGCTTTCTAATTACTGAAAGATTCCAGCTGTTTTCTTAGCTTTCCATGCCTTTTTGCACCTTCCTTTCTTCATGTGTTCAATACTTTTTTCCTGTGTTATTTCACATTAATACACATTACTTAATTTCTGAATGTATTTTTTTATTTTTTTTTGTATGTATGTATTACTTGGGTTGTTACCAACATGCGGTGAAAGTTGCATGTCAATAGCACCTTTGGAAATATATTTACTGAGAAAAATGGCGACGTTCACCCGCTTACCGTAAATCCTCCAATTGTGGCCGGGGCTTGTATTTACTTAAGCTACACAGCGCACCGGCCTTTATTTGGGGCAGGCTTGTATTAGGGGCAATTTTATTATTTAAATAATGGGCATAATTGCAGTAGGCTAATATAATTCATTGCATGCATTCAACACTTCCTGCACATCGCGTAGCGCTTTAGGTGCGGTGTCAACATAAAAAATAAACATCGGAGTTATGGTCTCGGAGTCACGGAGGAAAAGATTTCCAAAGCCTGGATTTTAATAATTTTTCTAGACACTCTATAATGCTTATCGCGGACTGAAAACATGTACTCAACGAGCTGGTTTGATATCCAGCCTAACTTTCTTTCTACCTCCACCTGCTAGTCGTAGCGTATCGCATTCGTCTCGGGTCAATGTCAAACTTCTTTGCTATTTTTTCTCCCGAATGTTCTTCAGCAATCAGCATACACCGTCTCTTTGAATCTAATATCAAAGTTACGTAAGTCTACTACTGCTTTATGATCCCTTCTGGAAAAAGTAACCTAGCAAACTAAAACGTTACAGATAAACAACAGTAGGCTGTACGATACGTGCATTTAGGCTAAACAATAACGAATTCGCCTAGTAGCCTAGTCCTACGTGGCAAACAGCCCATGAAATTAGCCAACAATATTATTTAATAAAATATTAAACATGAGGAGAACATGTATTTGTGAAATGCATTCAATTAAATTGTGATGTCTACTTTGAGCTGACGGACTGATGCTGGTAGGCTACAGTATAGGCTACTTTATTTTACCCCCGGCTTGTATTCGGGGCCCGGCCTTTATTTGTCCGTATGGACCACGACCCCGGCTACTATCTGAAGCCCGGCTTCTAATTGAATCCCGGCCTTTATTTGAGGATTTACGGTATTTCACCCGCTGTATAGCCACACAGTGTAACAAATTAAAGAAATTGAGTTCTTCAGCACTGTCACAGTAGTGTAATGAAACAGTTGGCAAGAACTGGAAGTGAGATTTTGAATGCTAGCCCTTTTGGTTTAGAAGGATTTTGTGATGTCACAGTTATGAGTGAAGGCAGATTTCTTGATAGGCTAAACCATACACAACTCTGTCTGGAACCACACTGCACTGGGAGGACACCATGATTTACAAGGACTTTGTGATGTCACAGTTATGAGCGAAGGCAGATTTCTAGATGGCTACACCATACACAACTCTGGCATCACACTGCACTGGGAGGACACCATGATTTACAAGGACTTTATGATGTCACAGTTATGAGCGAAGGCAGATTTCTAGATGGCTACACCATACACAACTCTGGCATCACACTGCACTGGGAGGACACCATGATTTACAAGGACTTTGTGATGTCACAGTTATGAGCGAAGGCAGATTTCTAGATGGCTACACCATACACAACTCTGGCACCACACTGCACTGGGAGGACACCATGATTTACGAGGAGTTTGTCAGTGATCCACAAGAAGCCATATATCCAGATTAATTATTATGCGTTTGTTAAACTGAAGTCTGTGTTTTATGAAAGGTTTAATCTTCTACTTTACAGGATTGCAGAGTTGCTTCCACCAGGGAGGTGGCAGCGTCATCCTTGCCTGACGTGAGCTCAGAGAAGGTATAGTACATTTATGTGATCTGCAAAAGGGTTATTAGATATTTGTAGTGAATTTCCATCTATAATGACGGATGGAAACTTTTAAATAACCTTAAACTGTTGAAACGAAAGAGGTCCATTTGCATGATATAATAGCTAGTTATCTAGCTGATCTTAGTAACACATTGCACTGGAAGGACAATATGGTTCACAACCATTTTGTGATATCACAGTTATGAGCGAAGGCAGATTTCTTGATAGGCTAAACCATACACACCCCATCACCCCATCTCAACACCCCACCACACAACCTCCACATCACCTCCACACCCCACCACACACCTCCACACCCCACTAAACACCACTACACCACCTCCACACCCCACTAAACACCACTACACCACCTCCACACCCCTTAACACACACCTCCACACCCACCCACACACCTCCACACCCCACTAAACACCACTACACCACCTCCACACCCCACCACACACCTCCACACCCACCCACACACCTCCACACCCCACTAAACACCACTACACCACCTCCACACCCCACCACACACCTCCACACCCACCCACACACCTCCACACCCCACTAAACACCACTACACCACCTCCACACCCCACCACACACCTCCACACCCACCCACACACCTCCACACCCCACTAAACACCACTACACCACCTCCACACCCCACCACACACCTCCACACCCCACCACACACCCCATCACCCCACTAAACACCACCTCCACACCACACTTCACACCTCTACACAACACCACACCTCCTCCACACACCACTACACCTCCACACCCCACTACACCACCTC
This sequence comes from Sprattus sprattus, assembly GCF_963457725.1. Lineage (NCBI taxonomy): Eukaryota > Metazoa > Chordata > Actinopteri > Clupeiformes > Clupeidae > Sprattus > Sprattus sprattus. The sequence continues at coordinate 50,967,539 of NC_137923.1, read as the reverse complement.
CACACCACACACCTACACACCCCACTAAACACCACTACACCACCTCCACACCCCACCACACACCCCATCACCCCACTAAACACCACCTCCACACCACACTTCACACCTCCATACCCCACCACACCTCCTCCACACACATCCACACCCCACCATACACATCCACACCACACCACCTCCACAGACCACTACACCACCTTCACACCCCACCACACACATCCACACCCCACTACATCCCCTACACACACCACCACACACATCCACACACCACTACACCACCTCCATACCCCACCACACCTCCTCCACACCACCTCTACACCCCACCACACCACTTCCACAAAACATATTTTACTACACAAACATAGCTCAAAATCACAAAACATACATGATACACCTTTATATGGATTTGGATAGGTTTTTGGGTATATTTTGGAGAGGCATACAGACCATCATATGTGTTCTCACAAGAAATTACAATATACTACACTGAAATTAATGCAGAATGGTTTGCTGTAGTACAGAAGGCAAGAAAAAAGTATGAATGCTTGAACATTAAGTGTTTTATGGGTTTTTTTCTGACAAATATTTTAGTTTTGATGCTTTGAAATGTTAACTAAAATGACATTATAAAACACTTTAACTGATTGCATTTGATGGAGCCATATATATTCAAGTTTGAAATAAAACTGTGAAATATAAGCGGAAAATGTCAAAAAAGACCCTTCTGAACTAACAGGTATTTGCTTTTAATTAATGAAATAAATCAATTGGATGTTTCTTGTGTAGGCACTTCAAGATGTCACCCTGAACTGTGGATCCAGGTCTAAAGGTCAGTAAAGGAACAAAGAACCATAGAGTTTATTATACATTATTATACAAAAGGTATTCTAGTGACTTTTACATTATTATGGTAGGTTTCTCAGTTGTATTCTGTACTGTACTCTTTTTTTATATGTACATTTTCTTGGGCTGTTGTTAGATATCAGTCTATTTAACGTGATCAAGCTGGCCTCCTGACCCTTTTGTAATCAATGGGATTTAATCAAGGTATTCATTCAGTGTGATTAAATCAAGGTCAAAGTCCTAATTAGCAATCATCCACTCAGATAGACCCTACCTCTAGACACACCCACTACCTGTAACTTACTGTATAAAACAAGTGAACTCATGTTAGTATGTTGAAAGAACCGTTCGTGCAACATGCGTTCGGATTGTCCTGTAACACTGGAATAAACGTATTTCTACTGTTGGACACTTTCCCGAGTTGAGTTCCTGAATATCTGCAAACCTGAACTTGGATCAAAAGACAGACTTCTTCAGTTGGTGTTTGCACCCAGTTTCAAGAAGGACAAGAAGAAGATACGGAATACTTTCATCTTTCCTTTGCTGAAAAAAGAACGGAAAAAGCTGTGTTCGTCAGATCCATTTAACAGATAAAAGGACTACTTGTAAAGTTTGGGCCCATAAGTGAACCTGGTTTTTCCGAAACAGATCATTTATGAGTAAGTGGTACATTTAATTTTTAATTGTATGCACTTCGGGTTTTTGCAGGACAGAAATTAGAGTCCTGGCGCAAATAGCTTCCAGTATTCACTTGTGAGGGTTGAACGCAGAGTAGGCCTAAACCGAAAATATTTGCAAGTGAGAGATTGTTTATTTTAACTCAGTGAAGAGAAGGCTTCAGCTGTTTTATTGTGTTAAAGCTTGTTGTTTAGTGATTTTTGACAAATAACTTAATTAATACTTAAAGGTCTTGTAGAATTAAATTGCAGTTTTCCCGTGTTTTACAGTGTGTGAGACTGTGATGGATGAGATAACTGGATTTGATTGCATTAATAGAGACGTTGTGGATTAAGTAGGAATAATTTGTCGAAATCAGCCGTTTAATTTAAGAATTACGACTGAAATCACAAACGACCATCTGTTGACATTGAGATTCTTCAGGAGAATCAAGTAGCGTTCATCCGTTGGCAAAAGCCAAAATGATTGGAAAACAGAAACCCACAAATAGAAGGGGTGGACGTGCTGTCCCTGAAATTGATGAAGAAACCATAATTACATCAGTAAAAGGTTTTATTAATGACCATCTGAAGGTAGATGTGCTACAAAAGAAGTTAGAAACCAAATATGACATTGTGTCGGACAGTGACAATGTATGGCCCATTGACGATGCAAAGCGCGCGTGGGGAAAGATGCAGCGAGTGTCGGATAAAAGCAAATTGACATATGCCGTCATAATTCTGAGTCAAGTTACACGTAGGCAAAAAGCTGATGAAAAAAAGAAACTTTCTGCGGAACTCTCAAAGTTGAAGGCCGAAAAGGCTGAGAATGACCGACAACTGGTTGTTGAAAGAAATAAAGTCAGGGCTTTAGCGGAAGATGTGAGATCGCGGAAGGCGGAGAAGCTTTTAATGATTCAGGCTGGGATTAATGCTTCTGATCAACTGACGCTACCTGGCGAGTCTGAAACACGAAGACTGTTGCAATCAGCAATGGCTCCCCACACAGACAGCGACGTGTGTGAGGACAGTGACGACGCAATGGACTCGGATAATCCAATCAAGCTGAGACCTTTAACGACCAGGCATGCCGGTGGAAATGTGACGTATGGATATAAACCGGCAAAACCTCAGGACATTGATCACTGGTCTAGAGACATAAAGCATCCTCGTAAGGCGGGCATGGAGGCATGGTCCAAAATCAACCGTCTGCGAAACATCTACCAACTCCATCCTTTAGACGGCGTGGCAATGATGTGTACAATACTCAACGCCTCTGAATCAAGCAAAATAAGGCGGGCTGTTGAAAGAGGCCTAGGAGACAGTCAACAGAAGATGGATGAGGGGTGGCAGGCATTACGTGATTACATCCAACGTTCCACTAACGCCACCACTGATTGGGCCAAGATAGCCGCCTGCAAACAAAGGACTAATGAGGCTGTTGATGACTTTTCACAAAGATTCATTGAAACCTTTTTAAGACACTCAGGCATGAGTGGTTTGACAGAGGAAAACATTGGAACAAGCGGCAATGGTGCTCTCAAGGCTAATCTGTTGCACAGTCTTAATCCAGAGGTGAAACAGGCTGTCAAGGTGACCACACCTACATGGGAGGATACCACGTTTACTTTCGAAATGCTTATCAACGTGGCAAGAAGGATGGAACGGGATGTCGAACACAAACTCAGATGCGTCAACACCTGGGATTCGAATTTGGAACAGGAGTGCATGTTGAGACTTTTAAATGCACAAAAGCATAAACAACAGCAACAATACAAACCACAGTATGAACCCAGAGACAGATCATATGATACATGCCATAAGTGTGGGAAACATGGCCATTGGGCGAAACAGTGCAACACTCAGAAACGTGGCAGATATACAGCTCGATATAACCATCACAAAGAGGGTGATGAGGAGAGCAATGATGATGAAGATATATTCAGAAGGTTTGCGAAGTTGACGGATCATCAGAGACAGACCATTATGTCCGCGATTCCGGGAAACTAAGTCTGCCCTCCTTACGGTCTCTTACGGTGGCTGAAAGCCAGCAGCTTGACAAAGATGATGTGTGTGTGCCTAATGATAAAGATGGTCAAGGTTCGGTGCAAGAAAAGGCACAGGAATCTGAGGAGTCATTGATTCCAGACGTGGGAACACACATAGCACCGGAGTCAGTGGAAGATGCAGGCGAAGCTGAGGAAGTCATAAAGAGAACTGTAGGTTTGGAGGGCCAAGGCTTCAATCCTAACAACCTGATAATTGTTGAGAGTCAAGACTGTCCATCAAACACTGGAGAAGTGCAGATACCGCCAGTGGAGAGACAACGACTACAGCCATGTGACAGGAAGAATTTGAAGTGTAAGACAACACACAGAGCACTGTCACTTTCCCAAACTGCAGTCATGGTGAAGGGGGAAACCAAATTGGACAAATTCACCAACCCCATAGAGCGCATGCCTCCAGAACAACCACCTCTGGCGGGGCGCAAAGAAAAAACGTATGATTACGGATAATTTAAGTCATGCCTTTTTGTTAATCATGTCATTACTTTTAGCAATGATATGATGATTGGATGGGAATTTTAGATGCTGACTTAATTATGAACTTGACTACGAGATATTTTTTACTACGAGATTTTTATTTTTTGACGACATCAACCATCAGCATGAGAACAACGTCGCCAAGGCGTATCGAGTGGATGGCGACCATGATCCCGATGGTGATGTCCCGCATCCCAAACGCTTCCTCCTTATGCGACAGCCACCACCTGCACCCCTGCACACGCATATGCCCAAGGAGAACATTCATGTTGGGTGATGGTGATGGTGATGGATGAGGTCAGAGAAGTAGCCTCAATTATGGACAAAATTGCGAATGACGCCGCAGGAGCCTTGTCCATAGTCAACGGAGATTTCAGTATGCAACTATCAGGTTTTCAATGTGCATTAATACCACTACACTATAGGAACATACATTGAAACCACTACACTACACAATGTGTTTGTTCATACTAGAACAATGTTTGATTATGTTTAATCGTGATGTAGCATTGATCGATGATCATAGGGGGGTTGTTAGATTTAACCACTACACTATAAGAACATGTGTTCTGTTTTAAAAACTTTTACCACTACACTATGGGAACACATGTTTGTTGACATTTTGTAACAATGTTGGATTGTTTTGATCACTATGTCTGATAATGTTCAATATGGTGTTATTAGGTTTTATTGTGATCATGATGTAAGATTGATCGATGATCATAGGGGGGAGTTGTTAGATATCAGTCTATTTAACGTGATCAAGCTGGCCTCCTGACCCTTTTGTAATCAATGGGATTTAATCAAGGTATTCATTCAGTGTGATTAAATCAAGGTCAAAGTCCTAATTAGCAATCATCCACTCAGATAGACCCTACCTCTAGACACACCCACTACCTGTAACTTACTGTATAAAACAAGTGAACTCATGTTAGTATGTTGAAAGAACCGTTCGTGCAACATGCGTTCGGATTGTCCTGTAACGCTGGAATAAACGTATTTCTACTGTTGGACACTTTCCCGAGTTGAGTTCCTGAATATCTGCAAACCTGAACTTGGATCAAAAGACAGACTTCTTCAGGCTGTGTTTTGTTGATTTTAGGAACTCCAAAGAGGTGGTCAAATCTGAAGTTGCAGCTGTTATGAGGCACTCCAAGGGTCACATAACTAGAGGATATTTGGCCAAAAAGGCAGAGTGCCACCAGTGCCAAACAGATGAAGAGCCTGTCCTCAGAAACAGAACAGTCCAAAATATTAGAGACTTTGTAAGAAACAGAGACATGAAAAGAGAGAAGTCTAGAAGTAATGCTGGTCTAACAATTCAAGGTTCAGGTAGACAATTTTGAGTGTGGTCTGGACTTTTGTTGAGCATTTCTACTTCCTTGCCTATCTCTCCAGGAAGAAAAAGTTCTCTATAAACCCTTTTAGTTTTTAGGGTGGTCTTGATTTGTCTGTGTTTTTTATTAAATTTCATTCAGGAAAATGGATCATTTGTTCTACTCATGTGTATCATTTGTGTTTGGTATAATAGAACTGTGTCAATATTTTCAGAGTAAACTGTTGAAATGCTCCAGGAGAAGGCTGAGATTGATAAATACATGTAGAGGTAGTTTATGCATACTACTTCACTGAATTTTGTGGCATCCAGTCCTCGCAATCTTTCACTGACAAACCTATGCCTTTTTATGTGATTAGTTGGCAACAACGAACCGTTACAAAAAGACTTATTTTATTTTAGACTTATCTGCTTGGTCTGTGTAGCCCTTCAGCTACCTCCGATCTACCTCCCGGAACTGTAGGAATTTACAATGAACTACACATGGCAGCCAAAATACTTTTACATAGGACCACTTAGCTTTGCTTGTGTGTATTAGTATGTGTGCTTTTAAGACCTGTGGAGTTTGTAAATGCTTATCCATACTGAACACATCGATGAGGCCATTCTCCAGTATGTACTAACATATGGTTTTCAAAAATACTTTTCTACAGTGGGCACATTTATGAGGCTTCTCTTCAGTGTTTTGCTTTTCTTTTTTTTTTTTCTTATGTTGCTGATGATGGGTAATATAGTAGTCCATAGTGATGAATGAGAAATTGCCATAAATGGGGAAATTGTTTTTTCATTTAAAAAAAATAGATACAATATAACCTGTTCCTGCAGGATTAGTTGCAGCTATTGGAAAGAAATTACATCATTATCTATATACACTGCCTATTGTATTATGGTACTCTTCATGATCGTCAGATACATAATGACCCTGACATGGTGGAGAATCACTTAAACCACCATAAACTATGTGTTTTCTGAAGGTTAAAGAACTGTACAAGTGATTTAACATCACTTAAGACACATTGCATCTTAATACACTTTTACTCACCACTTTCTGTGCACACTGTCAATTACATTTATTTATATAATGACCCCTGACATGGTGGAGAATCATTTAAACAACCATTAACTATATATACCACCAGCTATTTAACATCACTTTAGTTCTATAAGGAAAAATCTATGAATGTTTTGAAAGTCAAAAGTCAGTAATATTTTCTTTGAAATTCGCCATTACTAAAATGCTTATAATGTGTGAATATTGTCAAAACTCTCCATGTTACCTCATAAATAGCCAAATAACCTAATCAGATCAATAGTTCTCGGGGTCTGGTTCACGGTATAAGGTGGGCTGTGTTAGGAAGGGAAACAGTATCTACCTAGGAATGAAAGATGTGAAGGTCTGCAGACAGGACTGACCATTCTAATGTTAATGAAAGTGGTGTAAATGTTTTGTATTTTAGCGATCCAGACACTACGAGTATGATTCAGCAATGACTTTATTGGCCGTTATAACTTCCGCTGAACACATACGTTTCTGTGGCTGCTTCTCACAGAACTTCCAGCACAAGAGGCAAGTTAAACCATCTCTTAACCAGGTGCCCCCGCCCCCTGCTTACTCTGCCAGCCCCCGCAGTGCATAGCAACACATGGGCTGCCGCGGCTGACAGAGAGCAAGGTCACAGGCACACAGACAACACTATAAAACATGAACACATTTAAACATACTGGTCGTTACATTACCCCTCCGCTACCAAGTTCCTCGTCCCTGAGGGAACAAACAAAGTCTGCCAAACTCTGGGGCGGTCTCCTAGCCCTTTGTGGATGTGAGAAGGGAGGTGACAGGCTTAACCCCGGGGCAGGGGACGTGGGCTGAGACCAGGGGGCCACAGGGACAGAGTCAGGGTCACCCCCATCAGGCACTGGCTGTGGGGGGTGCGGTGTGTGTGTGTGTGTAGTGAGAAGGGGGGTGACGGGCTTAACCCAGGGGCAGGGGACATGGGCTACCTGGAACCTGGGGAAAGGCATTGCCTCGATAGGGGGCCAGTCTGTCTCTGTGCAGAGCAACCTTCCGTCCTCGTGGCGGTAGCTGCACCCGATACACCACCTCCCCCATCCGCTCCAACACCCTGCAGGGCCCCACCCACTGGCTGTCAAGCTTTGGACACCGGCCCTTCTTTCTTTGTGGGCTGTACACCCAAACAAGGTCTCCAGCCTGGAAGTGCCTACCCCGTGCCCGCACGTCATAGTTACGCTTTTGCATGGCACCAGCACTTTCCTGCTGCACCCGGGCAAACGCATGGGCAGACTCAAGCCTGTCCTGGAGCCTCCTCGCATATTCCGTCTGGAGGCCGCCCAAAGGCCAGCTCTGTTGGGGTGCGGAGCTCCCTCCCTAGCATGAGGAGTGCTGGGGAACATGAGGTCGACTCCTGGACTGCAGACCGGCACGCCATGAGCACCAGCGGCAGATGTTCATCCAAGTCGCGCTGATGCTCCGATGTCAGTATGGCCAGCTGCTGACCCAGTGTGCGGTGGAGCCTCTCCACGTGCACGTCACTTTGAGGCTGTAACGGGGTGGTTCGTGTCTTTTGTATGCCCATTCGGCTGCACATGGCAGCGAATACCTTGGACTCAAAATTTCTCCCCTGGTCACTGTGCAGTGTGTGCGGCATCCCAAACCGGCTGAGTATGCCTCCAAGCAAGGAATCTGCCACAGTCTCTGCCTCCTGGTTTGGGAGGGCATAGGCCTCTGGCCACTTTGTAGTCGATCACAGAGAGGATGTAGGCATTCCCCTTGTTGGTGCGGGTAAGTGGGCTCATTACATCTAAAGCAACTCTCTCTCCATGGGGGCCCGCACTAGATGCAGCTGGGCATGTGACCGACCTGTTGGGCCTTTCCGTGCAGTGCATTATTCACACCGTCTGCGGAAGTCTTCCACGTCCCGCCGAAAGTAGCCCCCATAGAAGCCTCGGCGGAGGCGGCGGAGCGTTTTTGTCACACCAAAGTGGCCTGACCCCGAGGCTCCGTGCATGCCCTGCAGTACAGCTACCCTCAGGCCCTTGGGGACCACCATCTGCCAACGCTCATCCCCTGTAGCAGGCTCTTTCCACGCCCTCTGCAGCACCCCGTCGATCAGACACAGCGAGTCAAACTTTGACCACAGCCCCTTAGTGACCTGAGAGGCTTGCCACCTCTTCCCATGGCAGCCTCTGCTGTGACTCCACCCACTGATGCACAGGGTGTAGGTCGGGGTCAAGTTCCTGCTGTTGCCTCCAATCCCCCACGCTTACCATCTGCAGCTCCCAGCAGTCAACCACCTCTGCCCGCCACACTGCCTTCACACAATTCAAGCTCCCGACTCTCCCTCCGTTCACAGTGGTGGCACCCGTCGGCAGCACATGGGCGACGGGAGAGGGCATATGCATTGCTGTGTTGAGCTCCTGCCCTGTGCACCACTGTGAAGTTATAGGCCTTGAGCTCCTCCAACCACCTGGCGACCTGCCCCTCCGGCTCCCTGAATGACATCAGCCACTGGAGAGCTGAATGGTCGGTTCTCACAGTGAAGGGCAGACCGCACAGGTAATATTTAAAATGGCGCACGGAGAGCACCACTGCCAGGAGCTCTCGCCGGGTCACGCAGTAGCGCTTCTCAGCCTTATTGAACACCCGGCTGAAATATGCCACTACCCTCTCCACGTCTGCAATAGTAATAGCCCGAGCGGAAGTCCAGTGAGGAAAACCAGGCAGAGCCTGAGACTAGGTCCGGAGACTCATCCACGTGGGGTAGTGGATAAGAGTCTTTCTTAGTTACCCCATTCGGCGGGGACGGCACTTTATCGAGCGGGCATCTCCGGTGTCAATCTCACGCTCCACCAGCTGTGTTCGCCCGACGTCATCCTCCCTCAGTGCAAAGCTGTCTTTAAACTCCACAACCAGCCGCCACAACAGCTCCTGCTGTTGTGAGTCCAGGTCATCACAGATCTCCGTCCAGATTTTCGTGATGGCAGCCCGCGTCATCTCCTCCTCCGTCTGGGGCAGCAGGGCTGGAGACGGGCAGCCCATGCTGTTGGGGGCTGGCACTGCCAGCAGGGGTGGAGAGGAGTCGGGTGCTGTCACCTCTGTCTCCAGCTGAGAGGGAGGTGATTGAACAGCAATGCTGTGGGCGTGGAGTGGTGGCCGGTTGGGGAAACACGCACCCTGATGTCGTGAGGGGTTTTGGGGAAAAGTGGGTGTGGCTCGGTTCTGCTGTGCCAACTTCTCGCGCCGGCAAGGTAGTGGGTGCAGCAACTGGTGGTGTCACGGCCGACAACGCGATGACAGGTGCATCCTGAAACGTGCCTCTTCCCAGGTCCAGCTGACAGCCCGTAGCCTTCAAGAAATCCAGCCCCAGTATGCACGGGTCCTGCACGCTTGCCACCCACACTGGGCGGTGGAAAGCTTTGCCCCCCACAGTCAGTGTCATTGTGCCCCTGCCTTTCATGGGTGCCAGCCCGCCCGTGACTGTGCGCAGCTGCACAGTGGTGGGCTCTAACTGAGTCCAGCCCGGCACCACATCAGGTCTTACCAGAGTCACTGTGTCCACGAGAGCAGTGCAGGGAACCCCCTCTACGGTCACTGGGAGGTGACAAAAGTCCCCCACACAAGTACGCCCAACCACTATCACAGGCTCCATGTGCATGTTTTCGTCTGCTTATGGGAGGAGTGGGCCCTGACTCCCCCGTCTGTGCTGTCGGGCCCTTCCTGCAGACAAGAGGATGGGGCTGGGGTCCGCACAGCCTCCCCTATGCGGACCCGGTGCCGTTTCCCGGACCCTTGGGTGCTTTTGGGCACTGCCTGAGGAGGTGACCAGGCTGGCCACACCCCCAACAAACCCTGGGTGATGTGTGCAGGGTACGGGTTGATTGGATAGACATAGCCCGTATCATCTCCGTCAGCTCAGATGCCCATGCCGGCTTCTCCAGGACAGCTTTGGTGCCCACTGCCACTCTTATTATGGGCAGGCTCTCACTGTGGCTACCTCCAGCTGGCACACCCCACACAAACTGATAATTAACTACCAAAAATAAACGGTAACGAACTTGTCACCCTAGCTCACTCACTTTATTTATAGTTTACTTCTGACACCAATTCTAGCGATCTCAGACACAACGAGTATGATTCAACAATGACTTTATTGGCCGTTATAACTTTGGCTGAACACATACGTTTCTGTGGCTGCTTCTCACAGAACTTCCAGCACAAGAGGCAAGTTAAACCATCTCTTAACCAGGTGCCCCCGCCCCCTGGCTACTCTGCCAGCCCCCGCAGTGCATAGCAACACATAGGTTGCCGCGGCTGACAGAGAGCAAGGTCACAGGCACACAGACGACACTATAAACATGAACACATTAAAACATACTGGTCATTACAGTATTCTTTTGAGGAGGGTTCATAAGTTGAAAGTATATGGAAAACACCAATATTCTTCAGTTCTTAGACTGTGACAAGCCATCTCTAGGCTTGCAATAGCACACTTCAATTTCTCCATCAAGCTGGTCGAGTAATTCCAAAGTTTTTTCCGAAAAATGTCACAATAATTAATTGTGCTTTTTTCTAACTGCCTTATTCATGACTTTATTACATTTCTCCAACTCTGAAGTAGCAACTTTGGAACTTGTAAACATTTAGAGACCACCTTAAATCCAAACTGCAGATACCACAATTTCAGTTTACCTGGCAAGCAGGTATTATCAATGGTACTGATACATAAACTGGTACCTAAAAACAATGTTGAACTACACAACAATGATATGACCACTGGAACTCTCACAAGATGATGATGATGTACTATTTACATAGCGTGAATAGTAAAACTTGTTAGTGTATACATACTTGTAGTTGTCAGCCATGTTGACACCATACTGTCCAAGTAAAACACACAGTCCTTGCAGTACAGTGTGTAACCAGAGTTCTGTGTACTGTTATGGATATGTTAATTCAATATGCTAATTAGATATGACGCGAGAATGACATCACAGCGTCCTTGCAATTCATGTGTCCTCGCAAGCCAGGTTTGTGTTCAGGTAGGACATGTCCCTATAACTTGGTGAAAACTCTTGTTGTGTAAAAAATTGAGTATCTTGATTGGTAGGTGATACAAAAAAAAAAAACCTTGCTCTTCGATGCACAATTTTTTCTAATCATTTTTATTCAACTTTGGTAGCTCTAGACTAAAAGGAAAGGGAAGTACCCGTAAACCACTTTTTTTCAGGTTGAGGAAATTTGGCCTCCTAATCCACCAAGACCTGTATAGGTGTGTGTGTGTGTGTGTGTGTGTGTCGTATTATCTAAGATTTTTACCATTACCAGAATGTTTTTTGTGTTGTTTAGATATGACTCTGCGAGTGTGCTGCGAGTCCTGCAAAATCCTTCTAAAACAAAGAAAATCTCTTCAGGACAAACTGGAAAGTTCCAGGAGGGAATTGGAGTTGGTAATGCAGCATCTCCGGGTCCTCAGACGCCGGGCCCTCAACAGAAACCGGGTCCTACCCAGAAGAATGTGCGTAGTGGAGGAGGCAGGTTCCAGCTGCAGTTAACCCCCAAATCCCTAATGTGCACGCGCACACACACACACACACACACACACATACACACAGACACAGACACAGACACACACAGACACACACACACACACACACACACACACACACACACACAACGTTCGCCGTGTGTGGTTATGTTTGGAATTGTTTGTGTTTGTTTGTGTGTTGTATTTGCTATTTTTTAATATATCTAAATAAAACAAAGTTTGAAGGTATTTTTCTGTGTTTGAATCTTGATTTTGCTGAGGGTCACACACCAGCAGCGATGACTGCTCTGTGTCTTGTTTTAAGTCACAGAGAGCCCACATGGCTAACTTATGTACCAGAGTAGGCCCCATATGCCTGCCGTCTATTAAAGGTCACTGAGGGTCAAACACACAAGGGAGAGCACCAGTATGGACTTAGGCAAAAAAAATGCATTTTTTTTCAGTTATTATTCTCAAATGTCCCTTTTGTATTCTGAATGTCAGTTATGTTCCCAATTGCCTGAAAAATGAGTAACAGTGACTCTCTTATGATGGACCAGCAAAAAAAAAATGTCCTTCTGGTTGGGGATCGAACCAGCCACTTTCTGGTTAACAGCCACAGCTGCCGACTACACGACCGGCTAATTTTTTTTAGACCTGAAAAGATTCTGAAAAGATTTGGCCAATCACGTTCGCACCAGTTTGCAGAGTTGATAACAATTGACCAATCACGGCAGAAATCCTGGAGAGCGCCGTCGGGCAGCACGCACGGCAGAAATGCTGGAGCGCGACGTCAGGCGACGTCACTTAGCTGACGCTGGACCTGGAGGGGGGGGCGGGCAAATCGAAAATGCAAACCTCTGGATAGCTCAAATAGCCAGAAGATGCGTCCGTAATTCAAACAACTTCAAGGAAGCAATCCTCCCTCTAAAGCTGTATCAAGTTAAATAAACCGAGGAAATTTGTCGACATGGTGAGTATTTACACATTAACTACACTGCTGAATGGGATAATTGTTTTGTGTATAGCTAGCTTTCTACCTTTAAAACGCTATAATTTATCTGACTAAAATGTCGCTATATTTTAGAGATGTTGCTTTTGGCGACATAGATGCATACAATTAATTTTTAAATGCATGACAATAGCATAAGTCGTATACCTGCAGATCGTATTTACTTTAATTATTGAAGTCATTTCCCCTTGGTTTAGCTAGCTTTTTACCTAAGCTGCTTTCTCTGACTGCAATTTCGCTTTCGCTCATGCCTTTGGTCTGCTAATATAATCTGTTAGTCTTGTACGATATAACTTGAAGTATTGAAGTATTGAAGTAATTATTCCCGTTGTTGTCATTTCGATTTATTTAGCTATATAGCTATCTTATAATCACTCTGTTATCTGTACTGGAATTACGCTAGTCCTCGTCAAATAACGTTAACTATATTAAGGGTGCTTTTACGTGGGCTATGAATGAATGATAACGAAATGTTTTGACTGTGAATAAGAGTATTTTATGCACAATCGCTTAAATTCAGATGTATAAACGAAATATTGAGAGGTTGTACAGGTAATGGCAGGAAAGGGAGACAGTGGTGAGGAGGGGGGTTCACCTGTGTGGAGAATAGGGCTAATACTATTACATGGATGGTCTGCTCTTCATGGATTTATGTTATTTTCATTCATTAAAAACAATGTGCAATTACTATGTCACCAAAGGCAAAATCTGTGAAGTCACACAAGGCAATGTCAGAATCAGAATGGTTGGCACGTTTGAGAAAGTTTGCCAGCACTGGATCCTGGCCTGCCGGGGGTGGGAACAAGCCAGCACCAAGGCAGAAGAAGTGGTACGAGCTGTATCAAAGGGTATGACTATATACATGGCACAGTATAATGTATTTATTGTTATTAAGTCATTATAACATGTATTAAATAGGATAAAAGGCAATGTTCCCACAAGGAAATCCAAATGTAAAAAGCAAATCAGTTACATCATATCTCTGTGACTACACATACGAAAATGAAAACTCAAACAATTGTATAACTTTTATTTCTAGATTGAAAAATGTCCAATGCAGACACAAGGACAGAGGTCTTTGTTTGGTCTAGTAAGGGCGTGTGTTTGTGGATTCCACACTCAGAAGGTAACGCTGGTCAATTCAAGACTCAAAAAGTGTGTGTGTGTGTGTGTATCAATATGCAAACTAATTTGTGATGTCTCTACAGCCAACTGGAGCAAGTACTGCCTCTGGGCCTGCAGGGCCGCAGACGGCAGCAGCCAGGCAAAGTCCTACTGGGCCTGCAGGGCAGCAGTCGGCAGCAGTGGGTCCGGTTCAAGGCACTGCAGGGCCGCAGACGGCAGCAGCCAGGCAAAGTCCTACTGGGCCTGCAGGGCAGCAGTCGGCAGCAGTGGGTCCGGTTCAAGGCACTGCAGGGCCGCAGACGGCAGCAGCCAGGCAAAGTCCTACTGGGCCTGCAGGGCAGCAGTCGGCACTAGTGGGTCCGGTTCAAGGCACTGCAGGGCAGCAGACGGCAGCAGCCAGGCAAAGTCCTACTGGGCCTGCAGGGCAGCAGTCGGCAGCAGTGGGTCCGGTTCAAGGCACTGCAGGGCAGCAGACAGCAGCAGCCAGTCAAAGTCCTGGCCAAAGGGCCTTAGGTTCATTGCTGGTGTCTGTGGGCCGTAAGCACCCACCCCCACATATTTTAATGGTATTTGGCCTCATAAATTGACCATAAATATTTTACATTTTGTTCACTGAATGATAATTTGTCAATATAGTTCTCTCACGACACAAACGTTTGCCTTGTTGCTTTTCAGTTGAACAAGTCAAGATTTGGTGGTGCTCATGTTTCTGCGGCCAGGCCAAATCTAAGCCTAGCTAGAAAATCAACCCAGGTAAATAGATTGACCCAGTTTGAATAGAGACTGATTGATTGAACCTACACATGATGTAGTGTAGTGTATTGTATTCATTGTTATGTATGCTCTTATTTTACAGAGCCAAGTCACCATCCCCACCGAAAGCAGTACCACTTCTCCAGCCAGCAGTGGCGGACCTACCATTAAGGCGAACTAGGCAACTGCCTTAGGCCCTCACCCAGCAGAAAGCCCACGATAAATTGCCCACCCAGGCACTGATGGGACGGCCTAAGTCCATAACCAACCGGCCCTCCCGCAGATATCGTCGGTTGCGACAGTTTTCCTTGCTTAAGCGAATACATTATATACCTGTCATGATAACCAACGGGATTCACTGTCTGCTATTTATACTACTCCTAGTGACCTGTATTCACACTCATGGTTACTATTGTCTTACTATTTTCTAATCTCCTCCGTCAGTCTTACTCTGTTTATTTGTTATTAAATGTTAATCACTCTAGCCTAATACCTGCATGTCTCGCTCGTAGACACCTTTAACACCCCTACACACACACACACACACACACACACACACATAATCACACACCCAGCATGCAACACTATCATTACCACTGATGTTTACACCCCATCGTATGTTCTGTTCTGTTCATTTCTACAACAAAGTTCAAACCAGTGGCGGCGGACCTTAAGGGCGATTGTGGCGACGAACTGCTTTCAGGAAAAGGAGATTTTTTTCTCTGTCGGCGTACTAATTAAGATAAATTGACAACAAAACAATTAGGACTTCCTACACCAAATGTATCGATTCAACAGGTTTCTATAAAGGGTGGAACCCTACATCCAAGAATTGGAACGAAAGAAAATCATGGCTAGCACGCTGTGAAGTGGCTAACGCGGTCTGTATTTCTTTATTTGTAGGCTACCGCTGTCACTTTTCATAGGTTGTACAGTGTGAATGTTCGCTTTTTGCCCTAACACTGAGTTATTTTCTTTGTGAAGACTTAGTTAGCTTTTGTAAGCCAATACTTTCGAGATCAGTCAATAAATATAGTTGGTTTTGACTTATATGTTGCCCCCTTCTTTACGTTGTTACTGGACATTTATGTGTCCTGTAAAGCTATGTTGCATCATACAACATTTGAGACATGTGGATAATGAAAAAGTGGGATAATTTAATGCGGAGCCAAATCATGTTTGCTTATGAAGGCTCCTGAATGCAACTTTCTTCCATATAACTAGCTACTGTAGCTATGTAGGTAGAGGGGAAATATTTTGATTGTGTGCTGCCATCTACTATACAAAAAGGTATTGCTGTATGAGTTAATCAGCCTACAAAAAAAATGATATTGCTTAATGTAGGTCGCCCTAATCATTATCAAAAAAATTGTGTACTCTTTCTCTGCTGACATTTATTTCTAAAGGCTCTGTAGTTATACATATAGGCCTAACCATCTGATACTAGCCCAGAGTTAAGCATATTCATCTAGCAAACTATAGGCCCTACCTTCCTTGGAGTGTTACAATAGCCAGTATCATTTTATTCCATGTGTCCATCCAGGCAAATTTGTGGATCCAAATGTTATTAAAAAACATATATAATGTTATTTCTTTGTAATCATCCAAAATTATGTTAAGTGTATGGGTATTTTGCATACATTGAGCGGGCAACGCGCCGTATATTAAGTGGGCCGCTCTGACAGACAACTCCCGGGCCACTTTTTCCCCCCAGTCTGCCCCTGCTTTGAGGTGGCCCTTTTTTTTTTGCATTAAAAGGACGGATGAAGAGGGCCCCTGGCTATGTTTTCGCCTTAGGCCCCAGACTGACTAGGTCCGCCACTGCTCTCGATTTCGCGCCGTCACCCGGTGGCAAAACCTCTTTCTGTGATCCTCCAGGCCTTAGGGGGATTTTCAGAAGGTGTCCGAGAAAGGTGCATGGTCGTCGGACTGACCGTTTTCGGTCGGGAGGGTATTTTGTGGAGCCTCCGCCACCACGCCTCCGCCACCACCCCCAACTTTTTCGTACCCATGGTTAACCAAAACCCTACCCATGGTTAACCAAAATGGACTTAGAAAAAATCCACAGTTTTCAGACCTCCAGAGGGGTAGGACCCTGCTCAAAGGTGTCCGAGAATACTGCACATTCAGCGGACATGCCATGAGCCTCTAGACCCCTCTATATCCTCCAGGAGGACCAGGATTTGAGGAACATGTGTCCGAGAACAGTGCACCTTCAGCGGACTGGCTCTGAGCAGCTACACCCCTGGTTACATCCTCCACAGGCACCAGGATGTGACAGAATGTGTCCGAGAATAGGTCACCTTCAGCGGACATGCCTTGAGCCTCTAGACCCCTATATATCCTCCGGGAGAGGGAGGAGAGTGTGGTCAACAGTCCGCTTCAAAATCGGACACTCAGAGGCTGAGTTACCTCTTTGTGGAACTATTTTTATTTTTCGTTCTGAGCCTAAGTCCACTTTTTTAGGGTGCTCTCGATTTCGCGCCGTCACCCGGTGGCAAAACCTCTTTCTGTGATCCTCCAGGCCTTAGGGGGATTTTCAGAAGGTGTCCGAGAAAGGTACATGGTCGTCGGACTGACCGTTTTCGGTCGGGAGGGTATTTTGTGGAGCCTCCGCCACCACCCCCAACTTTTTCGTACCCATGGTTAACCAAAACCCTACCCATGGTTAACCAAAATGGACTTAGAAAAAATCCACAGTTTTCAGACCTCCAGAGGGGTAGGACCCTGCTCAAAGGTGTCCGAGAAAACTGCACCTTCAGCGTGTGGTGTGTTTGTTTAGTGTGTAGCGCAGTTGACTGTGTGGTGTGTTTGTTTAGTGTGTAGCGCAGTTGCACTACGGGGTGTTGAGCTGCTTATTATGTGTAGGTTTTTAAGGATGCAATGTGCATCGTGGTCTGGTGCTTCCGCCCTGTATAGCTTTTCCTTTATAGAGTAGAGCCTTTCTTTCATACCGGGGAGTCATTCACAACTTAGGACAGAGTTGCTTCAGGTGGGATTTGAACCTGCAATTCTCAGATGGTTTTCTGGAATCTTACCCTTTGCGGGTTTCGAACCTGTGCTCATCAGGTCTGTGGTGCCGCGCCCTAACCACTAAGCCACCGTGCTGGTACAGAATTCCGCCCGTCAGTGCGCCCAAATCACCGATTACTCACCCCATATTTTCCCAGGCTCTTTCTCTTTCAATCTTTCTCTCTCTCAGAGTTGCTTCATGTGGGGTTCGATCCTACGATTTTCAGGTGGTTTCGTCGAAACTAACACCTTTAATGGGTGGTTTCACCGAGACTTGCCCTTCGCGGGGTTCGAACCTGTGCTTCTCAGGTACCTCAGCCACTAATATGCCTCTCCCCACTCATCCGGGGGAAATTCTCGCTAAAGAAGGGTTCGGCGCGGTGACAGAGAGCTCCGTAGAGCCCTCGGCGTCCCCGGCCTGGAGGCTGACCGCGGTGGCGGGGAGGTGGGACCTGTGAGACAGGGTGCCTCCCCTGGAGGGTCACGGTTTCCAATCGGTCAGAAGGTTTAGGAGAGGAGCGGGAGGAGAGTGTGGTCAACAGTCCGCTTCAAACCGCTTGAAAATCGGACACTCAGAGGCTGAGTTACCTCTCGTGGAACTTTTTTTATTTTTCGTTCTGAGCCTAAGTCCACTTTTTTAGGGTGCTCTCGATTTCGCGCCGTCACCCGGTGGCAAAACCTCTTTCTGTGATCCTCCAGGCCTTAGGGGGATTTTCAGAAGGTGTCCGAGAAAGGTGCATGGTCGTCGGACTGACCGTTTTCGGTCGGGAGGGTATTTTGTGGAGCCTCCGCCACCACGCCTCCGCCACCACCCCCAACTTTTTCGTACCCATGGTTAACCAAAACCCTACCCATGGTTAACCAAAATGGACTTAGAAAAAATCCACAGTTTTCAGACCTCCAGAGGGGTAGGACCCTGCTCAAAGGTGTCCGAGAATACTGCACCTTCAGCGGACATGCCATGAGCCTCTAGACCCCTCTATATCCTCCAGGAGGACCAGGATTTGAGGAACATGTGTCCGAGAACAGTGCACCTTCAGCGGACTGGCCCTGAGCAGCTACACCCCTGGTTACATCCTCCACAGGCACCAGGATGTGACAGAATGTGTCCGAGAATAGGTCACCTTCAGCGGACATGCCTTGAGCCTCTAGACCCCTATATATCCTCCGGGAGAGGGAGGAGAGTGTGGTCAACAGTCCGCTTCAAAATCGGACACTCAGAGGCTGAGTTACCTCTTTGTGGAACTATTTTTATTTTTCGTTCTGAGCCTAAGTCCACTTTTTTAGGGTGCTCTCGATTTCGCGCCGTCACCCGGTGGCAAAACCTCTTTCTGTGATCCTCCAGGCCTTAGGGGGATTTTCAGAAGGTGTCCGAGAAAGGCACATGGTCGTCGGACTGACCGTTTTCGGTCGGGAGGGTATTTTGTGGAGCCTCCGCCACCACCCCCAACTTTTTCGTACCCTTGGTTAACCAAAACCCTACCCATGGTTAACCAAAATGGACTTAGAAAAAATCCACAGTTTTCAGACCTCCAGAGGGGTAGGACCCTGCTCAAAGGTGTCCGAGAATACTGCACCTTCAGCGGACATGCCATGAGCCTCTAGACCCCTCTATATCCTCCAGGAGGACCAGGATTTGAGGAACATGTGTACGAGAACAGTGCACCTTCAGCGGACTGGCCCTGAGCAGCTACACCCCTGGTTAACCAAAACCCTACCCATGGTTAACCAAAATGGACTTAGAAAACACTGGAGGCCTACAGACACACACACCTCCCCAGACAGGCCTAAGAAGCCTCCTGTCTATTAAAGGTCCCCAAAGGTCAGAGAGACACACAGAGAGCTCCAAACACTGCCCAGTGTGTTGGGTTCACTTACTGGGAGGCCTACAGACACACACACCTCCCCAGACAGGCCTAAGAAGCCTGCTGTCTATTAAAGGTCCCCAAAGGTCAGAGAGACACACAGAGAGCTCCCAGCACTGCCCAGTGTGTTGTGTTCACTTACTGGGAGGCCTACAGACACACACACCTCCCCAGACAGGCCTAAGAAGCCTGCTGTCTATTAAAGGTCCCCAAAGGTCAGAGAGACACCCAGAGAGCTCCAAACACTGCCCAGTGTGTTGGGTTCACTTACTGGGAGGCCTACAGACACACAAACCTCCCCAGACAGGCCTAAGAAGCCTGCTGTCTATTAAAGGTCCCCAAAGGTCAGAGAGACACACAGAGAGCTCCAAACACTGCCCAGTGTGTTGGGTTCACTTACTGGGAGGCCTAGAGACACACACACCTCCCCAGACAGGCCTAATTAGCCTGCTGTCTATTAAAGGTCCCCAGAGGTCAGAGAGACACACAGAGAGCTCCAAACACTGCCCTGTGTACTGTGTTAAGTCACAGCAAGCCCCAATGGCTCACACTTGTCTCCCTTTAGGCCCAAAAATTCTGCCTGCTATTAACCCTTTGTTGCCAGCACCTAAAATGACCGATTTAGGGTGCTTTCAATTAAAGCAGTGGTGTAAGAACAGTTTGTAACATATATTAATGTGTGATACATCATTTTAAAGCTAAAAGTATGGAGTACAACACATTACACAGTTTTTTCATTTTTAAAATATATGTGTTTATTAAAAATAGCATTTATGCAAATTTGTATTAATTATGCGCATAAATTATGTACAACTTCTCATCTGAAGAGCAAAGTATACATTTTTATTAAAAAATTTCAACGTCAAATCAAAGCATAATCAATCAGCCATATCACTCTAAAATTTCAGCTTGATCTGAGCAAAACCTCAAATGTTACAGCCCAATATCTGGCGTCCTCCACATTATGTACATTTCAAAATTCCAGTATAATTCTGTGTGATCAAATATGGGAGATTGCGTTACCCCACACATAGATTTGAACCTGGGTCTACAGGGTGCCAACATGCACTCTGACTGCCATACGAATGAGCCAGGCTCCATAGTGTGGCAGTCAGAGCACTATACTCATCTGTAGTGCAGCACTCCGTCACACTGCCCTCCACTTCAGGAAGTGCACCCTTGCGCTTCATGCACATAGGCATTCCTCGCGCATCCACCAAGTGTACTTCTCCCATCAAGAGTCCCCCCCACCCCCATACACACACAGACATGTGCTTTACCCATCTACGGGGCCCCTAACACAGGTGTCAACCTACCTGGGGGTCCCTCATACAGTTTTACGGCCACGCCTCAGAGGACCTCACGGGAAGCCATCCCACATCTGACATAATTTGTAGCAAACAGAGAGCATAGTCAACTCCCCTGGCCTGGCTACAGGGTGCCAAACATTCACCCTCAAAGCCCTTATGGCCATGTTACATGTAGTAGACCCCAGTGCTTAGGATGGAAATGATAAGCTCAGAGAAGTCAGAACTTTCCTTGACCATTTCAAAGAGCGCTGCAAAGCTCTGCATCAGCCCTTTCAAAATGTGTCCATTGAAAGCCCAGATCTGGAATTTGTCAATATATTAAAAGGTCCAACTATCCTGGCTTGTAGGCCTCTTGGCCCTTTCCCTCTTGGTCTCACACCTCTCCCTCTCGCTGGTCTTGGGTTGGCTGGCGGATTTTCAGGAGCACCATCATCGCTGCTCTCCTCGTGGCTAATATTCCATTACCTAAGCTGAAAATCAATTCAGATCAGAAAAAGGAACAGTTCATTTTTCTATTCTTCATTTACACACACACACACACACATAAATATATACAAGTTATTTTTAATTATTGTACAGGGCTGAAATAACAAGCACCCAAAACCTTGAGGTCTCAAATCAACAACGAAATATTGACAGAACTACACTAAAACCATAAGTAAGTCACATTTTTTTCATGAATTAGGTAAGAAAAACATCTTGAAAGGAAAAGAAATACTCCTTTATCTTTTCTTCTAAATGCCTTGTTAGTCCCTGCTTGCTTATGCCTTTCAAATGCTAAAATGTAAACCCAGTAACATGTTGTTCGCTATTAGTACAATGTGCGTTTGCGTCAGCGGTACTTTGCGGTAAACGAAACATGTGAATGTTCGCCCTCACATATGTCTTATGAATCTAGCCAAATTGATAGCCGAACACAATACTAAATACAAAGGTTTGATAAAGTTCATTATTTACTCCGAGAAACAAATGAGGAAAGCTAGCATGCATTTCAGTGACTACTTGTTTGGTGTGTGTATGATGAAACGTACCTTGTGATAGAAACGCAGTCGGAGTACTTTTCTCCGGCGGTTTCTCCTTCCAATCCTCGGTAAAAATTCAAACTTTTTCTCCACTAGAAATCCATCCAGGACCACTGTGTACATTAGTTTCTTGGCCACTCATCATTCATTAGAAATGCTGTCTCTTCTTGTGCTGAAAATCGCTGTTTCTCTCTGAGGTGTCGCATACTCGCGGACGCCATGTTTGTTTTTTCTAACCTCAGTCACGTCACTCGCGTAGCTTGATTTGACGAGCTCTGTGGGACTAGCCAATCAATAAAATGGATTTTAAATGCATGCAATATGATTGGATGGGTCTTGAGGTTTTGTAAAAAAAAATTTTTTTGCAAAAATATGTTATTTTCCGTTGTCATGGCACCAAAACGTCATCGTTCGAATAAGAACGATATTAACACGGAGCGGCACCAAGGGGTTAAAGCTCTCTGAGGGTCCCACAGACACACACAGAGCTCCCAGCACTGCCCAGCACTAACCCTAACCCCCAGTACTGCCCTTAGCCCCAGCCCACTGCCCCCAAACACAGTGAGCTTCACGAGGCTCCCACAGACACACACAGAGCTCCCAGCACTGCTGGACGTCTAACTGAGGTCGCCATTGAATTCTAGATAGCTCGCTCCGTTTCTCACTTTCCGCCACAGCCTTCAGACAATCAGTCATCAGCACAAGTTCGCCTCATGAAAACCGGAGATTCATACCGATCTGCCACGCCCCACTGTGTGGTGTGTTTGTTTAGTGTGTAGCGCAGTTGACTGTGTGGTGTGTTTGTTTAGTGTGTAGCGCAGTTGCACTACGGGGTGTTGAGCTGCTTATTATGTGTAGGTTTTTAAGGATGCAATGTGCATCGTGGTCCGGTGCTTCCGCCCTGTATAGCTTTTCCTTTATAGAGTCGAGCCTTTCTTTCATATTAAAGCTATCTGAGGGTCCCACAGACACACACAGAGCTCCCAGCACTGCCCAGCACTAACCCTAACCCCCAGTACTGCCCTCAGCCCCAGCCCCCAAACACAGTGAGCTTCATGAGGCTCCCACAGACACACACAGAGCTCCCAGCACTGCTGGACGTCTAACTGAGGTCGCCATTGAATTCTAGATAGCTCGCTCCGTTTCTCACTTGCCGCCACAGCCTTCAGACGATCAGTCATCAGCACAAGTTCGCCTCATGAAAACCGGAGATTCATACCGATCTGCCACGCCCCACTGTGTGGTGTGTTTGTTTAGTGTGTAGCGCAGTTGACTGTGTGGTGTGTTTGTTAAGTGTGTAGCGCAGTTGCACTACGGGGTGTTGAGCTGCTTATTATGTGTAGGTTTTTAAGGATATAATGTGCATCGTGGTCCGGTGCTTCTGCCCTGTATAGCTTTTCCTTTATAGAGCCTTTCTTTCATACCGGGGAGTCATTCACAACTTAGGACAGAGTTGCTTCAGGTGGGATTTGAACCTGCAATTCTCAGATGGTTTTCTGGAATCTTACCCTTTGCGGGTTTCGAACCTGTGCTCATCAGGTCTGTGGTGCCGCGCCCTACCCACTAAGCCACCGTGCTGGTACAGAATTCCGCCTGTCAGTGCGCCCAAATCACCGATTCCTCACCCCATATTTTCCCAGGCTCTTTCTCTTTCAATCTTTCTCTCTCTCAGAGTTGCTTCATGTGGGGTTCGATCCTACGATTTTCAGGTGGTTTCGTCGAAACTAACACCTTTAATGGGTGGTTTCACCGAGACTTGCCCTTCGCGGGGTTCGAACCTGTGCTTCTCAGGTACCTCAGCCACTAATATGCCTCTCCCCACTCATCCGGGGCAAATTCTCGCTAGAAAAGGGTTCGGCGCGGTGACAGAGAGCTCCGTAGAGCCCTCGGCGTCCCCGGCCTGGAGGCTGACCGCGGTGGCTGGGAGGTGGGACCTGTGAGACAGGGTGCCTCCCCTGGCGGGTCACGGTTTCCAATCGGTCAGAAGGTTTAGGAGAGGAGAGGGAGGAGAGTGTGGTAAACAGTCCGCTTCAAACCGCTTGAAAATCGGACACTCAGAGGCTGAGTTACCTCTCGTGGAACTTTTTTTATTTTTCGTTCTGAGCCTAAGTCCACTTTTTTAGGGTGCTCTCGATTTCGCGCCGTCACCCGGTGGCAAAACCTCTTTCTGTGATCCTCCAGGCCTTAGGGGATTTTCAGAAGGTGTCCGAGAAAGGTGCATGGTCGTCGGACTGACCGTTTTCGGTCGGGAGGGTATTTTGTGGAGCCTCCGCCACCACCCCCAACTTTTTCGTACCCATGGTTAACCAAAACCCTACCCATGGTTAACCAAAATGGACTTAGAAAAAATCCACAGTTTTCAGACCTCCAGAGGGGTAGGACCCTGCTCAAAGGTGTCCAAGAATACTGCACCTTCAGCGGACATGCCATGAGCCTCTAGACCCCTCTATATCCTCCAGGAGAACCAGGATTTGAGGAACATGTGTCCGAGAACAGTGCACCCTCAGCGGACTGGCCATGAGCAGCTACACCCCTGGTTACATCCTCCACAGGCACCAGGATGTGACAGAATGTGTCCGAGAATAGGTCACCTTCAGCGGACATGCCTTGAGCCTCTAGACCCCTATATATCCTCCGGGAGAGGGAGGAGAGTATGGTCAACAGTCCGCTTCAAACCGCTTGAAAATCGGACACTCAGAGGCTGAGTTACTTCTTTGTGGAACTTTTTTTATTTTTCGTTCTGAGCCTAAGTCCACTTTTTTAGGGTGCTCTCGATTTCGCGCCGTCACCCGGTGGCAAAACCTCTTTCTGTGATCCTCCAGGCCTTAGGGGGATTTTCAGAAGGTGTCCGAGAAAGGTGCATGGTCGTCGGACTGACCGTTTTCGGTCGGGAGGGTATTTTGTGGAGCCTCCGCCACCACCCCCAACTTTTTCGTACCCATGGTTAACCAAAACCCTACCCATGGTTAACCAAAATGGACTTAGAAAAAATCCACAGTTTTCAGACCTCCAGAGGGGTAGGACCCTGCTCAAAGGTGTCCGAGAATACTGCACCTTCAGCGGACATGCCATGAGCCTCTAGACCCCTCTATATCCTCCAGGAGGACCAGGATTTGAGGAACATGTGTCCGAGAACAGTGCACCCTCAGCGGACTGGCCCTGAGCAGCTACACCCCTGGTTACATCCTCCACAGGCACCAGGATGTGACAGAATGTTTCCGAGAATAGGTCACCTTCAGCGGACATGCTTTGAGCCTCTAGACCCCTATATATCCTCCGGGAGAGGGAGGAGAGTGTGGTCAACAGTCCGCTTCAAACCACTTGAAATTCGGACACTCAGAGGCTGAGTTACTTCTTTGTGGGACTTTTTTTATTTTTCGTTCTGAGCCTAAGTCCACTTTTTTAGGGTGCTCTCGATTTCGCGCCGTCACCCGGTGGCAAAACCTCTTTCTGTGATCCTCCAGGCCTTAGGGGGATTTTCAGAAGGTGTCCGAGAAAGGTGCATGGTCGTCGGACTGACCGTTTTCGGTCGGGAGGGTATTTTGTGGAGCCTCCGCCACCACCCCCAACTTTTTCGTACCCATGCTTAACCAAAACCCTAACCATGGTTAACCAAAATGGACTTAGAAAAATTCCACAGTTTTCAGACCTCCAGAGGGGTAGGACCCTGCTCAAAGGTGTCCGAGAATACTGCACCTTCAGCGGACATGCCATGAGCCTCTAGACCCGTCTATATCCTCCAGGAGGACCAGGATTTGAGGAACATGTTTCCGAGAACAGTGCACCTTCAGCGGACTGGCCCTGAGCAGCTATACCCCTGGTTACATCCTCCAAAGGCACCAGGATGTGACAGAATGTGTCCGAGAATAGGTCACCTTCAGCGGACATGCCTTGAGCCTCTAGACCCCTATATATCCTCCGGGAGAGGGAGGAGAGTATGGTCAACAGTCCGCTTCAAACCGCTTGAAAATCGGACACTCAGAGGCTGAGTTACTTCTTTGTGGAACTTTTTTTATTTTTCGTTCTGAGCCTAAGTCCACTTTTTTAGGGTGCTCTCGATTTCGCGCCGTCACCCGGTGGCAAAACCTCTTTCTGTGATCCTCCAGGCCTTAGGGGATTTTCAGAAGGTGTCCGAGAAGGGTGCATGGTCGTCGGACTGACCGTTTTCGGTCGGGAGGGTATTTTGTGGAGCCTCCGCCACCACCCCCAACTTTTTCGTACCCATGGTTAACCAAAACCCTACCCATGGTTAACCAAAATGGACTTAGAAAAAATCCACAGTTTTCAGACCTCCAGAGGGGTAGGACCCTGCTCAAAGGTGTCCGAGAATACTGCACCTTCAGCGGACATGCCATGAGCCTCTACACCCCTCTATATCCTCCAGGAGGACCAGGATTTGAGGAACATGTGTCCGAGAACAGTGCACCCTCAGCGGACTGGCCCTGAGCAGCTACACCCCTGGTTACATCCTCCACAGGCACCAGGATGTGACAGAATGTTTCCGAGAATAGGTCACCTTCAGCGGACATGCCTTGAGCCTCTAGACCCCTATATATCCTCCGGGAGAGGGAGGAGAGTGTGGTCAACAGTCCGCTTCAAACCACTTGAAAATCGGACACTCAGAGGCTGAGTTACTTCTTTGTGGGACTTTTTTTATTTTTCGTTCTGAGCCTAAGTCCACTTTTTTAGGGTGCTCTCGATTTCGCGCCGTCACCCGGTGGCAAAACCTCTTTCTGTGATCCTCCAGGCCTTAGGGGGATTTTCAGAAGGTGTCCGAGAAAGGTGCATGGTCGTCGGACTGACCGTTTTCGGTCGGGAGGGTATTTTGTGGAGCCTCCGCCACCACCCCCAACTTTTTCGTACCCATGGTTAACCAAAACCCTAACCATGGTTAACCAAAATGGACTTAGAAAAATTCCACAGTTTTCAGACCTCCAGAGGGGTAGGACCCTGCTCAAAGGTGTCCGAGAATACTGCACCTTCAGCGGACATGCCATGAGCCTCTAGACCCGTCTATATCCTCCAGGAGGACCAGGATTTGAGGAACATGTTTCCGAGAACAGTGCACCTTCAGCGGACTGGCCCTGAGCAGCTACACCCCTGGTTACATCCTCCAAAGGCCCCAGGATGTGACAGAATGTGTCCGAGAATAGGTCACCTTCAGCGGACTGGCCATGTGCAGCTGCACCCCTAGTAACATCCTCCACAGGCACCAGGATGTGACTGAATGTGTCCGAGAATAGGTCACCTTCAGCGGACTGACCATGTGCAGCTACACCCCTAGTTACATCCTCCACAGGCACCAGGATGTGACAGAATGTGTCCGAGAATAGGTCACCTTCAGCGGACTGGCCTTGTGCAGCTACACCCCTAGTTACATCCTCCACAGGCACCAGGATGTGAACATAATGTTTCCGAGGACAGAGCACCATCAACGGACTCTTTACCAGCTTCGAGTCCCTTGTTTTCGACTTCCAGAGGCACCATAATGTCAAAAACATGTGTCCGCCAAAGATGCACCATCAACGGACTCTCTGCGAGCTTCGAGTCCCTTGTTTTCGACTTCCAGATGCACCATAATGTCAAAAACATGTGCCCAAGAAAGATGCACCATCAACGGACTCTCTATGAGCTTCTGGGGCCTTGTTACAATCCTCCAGGAGGCTTCTGAAAAGGAGCTCTCTAGTCCCGAGATGGTACCCGGTGGCAAAACCTCTTTTTGGCATCCTCCAGGCTTAAGGGGAATCCTCAGAGAGTGTCCGAAAAAAGTGCACTGTCGTCGGACTGACCGTTTTGGCTCGGGAGGGTAGGCCATGGAGCTCGCGCCAGCACCCCCAACTTTTTTTTACCCATGGTTAACCAGTAACTATGAGTCTCTTAAGGTTCCATAAGAGAGTCATACTATGACTCTTATGGAAAAGTAACTATGACTCTGTCATAGGGTCGGGGCAAAAACGAATCTCAAGAACATTAAGGCTAAATAAATATCAGAGTTGATCCAAATGATTGAGGGAAGTTGGCTAGCAATAACTCCAATTATGGGATAAAGATTGGCTCTGAAAGAGGAAATAGCCTGGAAATTTACTGTTGGAGTCGGTGACTTGGTCGCACTGACAGGTGGGATTCTGTATCAGCACGGTGGCTCAGTGGGTAGGGCGCGGCACCACGAACCTGAAGAGCACAGGTTCGAAACCCGCACAGGGTAAGATTTCAGAAGAACATCTGAGAATCGCAGGTTCAAATCCCAGCTGAAGCAACTATGTCCTAAGTTGCATATGAATCCCCGGAGAAAAATAACACACAAATCGCAATCAAACTCTGTAAGCAGAACATGGCATACTTTGAAGACAGAACTTGGCAAACTCTGTATACACAACCCGGCAAACTCTGTAAGCAGAATGTGGCAAACTCTGTAAACGGAGTGAGGCAAACTCTGTAAACAGAACGTGGCAAACTCTGTAACAGAACTCAGCAAACTCTGTGAAAAGAACCTGGCAAGTTCTTTAAACAGAAAATATAATATTTTGTTTTTATCTTTTTTTAAAGCCATTCGTCTCACACGTTTCACCCTAGAAAGGCGCCCGGTGTACGCCGGAGTATCCTTTCTGCCCCCGGTGATTTCGTAAAGCATCCCAGGTGCTGAGGTCCCACGGGGCCTCTACTTGGGAGGGTAGGGAATTTCGGTCGACCCCTCCCGCTGGCAGGCCGTTGCTGAGGATTGTGTAAATCAGTTGTAAAAGTCACACAGCAATCATATAATATAAAATTATATGTTTTTCGGTTTCCTAACCGTTGTCGGCAGTGGAAGTCGATTGTAAAAATCACAGGTACGGTGTTGCACCCCGCACAGTAACCGGAACCCCACGGGGTGGGCAGAGAAATCTGCCAGAACATCCAGCAGGAATGGCTGCGATGAAGAAGGGCAAGACCACAGGTCGCAAGGCTAAGTGGTCTGTAAAAGAACTAAAAACTTTGATGGAGATGGAGGAGGCTCTCGAGCAAGGCCAATACTCTGTATATTACATGAATGTGGAAATTGCAAGTCAGCTTCCAGGTAGGTCCTCCCACGAAGTGAAAGAGAAAAGACAGTGCATGAGACGGCAATCTCACAGGAGAAGCACTAAGCTCTTACTGCAGCCAACAGAGGCAAACCTGGAGAGGCAGGAAATCCCTGCTGAACTCAATCTGCTGATACAGCCACGAGGGTTCCAAGCAGTAACTGGCCTCAACAGAAAATTAAGGTGGCAAGCTGGTGCTCTCATTGACATGTACACTCACGAACACGAAATCAGGCGGGCGCTCACACTGGCAAGCAGGAAGGACCCGGGCGCAGCAGTAGCCATTGAGACCGCTACGGCGATGGTGATAAGGGAGGCGAGAAGAAAAGGTCCAGCGACCAAAAAGAACAGCAAAGCTGGCGAGCCGATGAAGCCCCGAAGCAAGCGAGAAATGAAGAGGGATGAGGTCCATAAACTCAGAAAACTAATGAGTACGGACCCGGCTAAGCTTGTTAGCTATGTCCTTGACGGGAGTGAAGCGACCGACTGCCCAGTCCCGCTGCCTCAATTACACGAAGTGTTTGAAAGGCGTTGGATGGGGTCAGAAGGTGCCTTCAAGGGCTTGGGAGGCTTTAAGGCCGCCAGCGGGGCGGACAACGAACACTTCTCCACCCTGTTCACCCCCGAAGAGGTGCTCACACACCTCAGAAAGACGGACAGGAAATCGGCACCAGGCACGGACGGCATCGGGCGGGATGACCTACTCCTCTGGGACCCGAAGGGTGTGAAGCTATCAAAACTCTTTGGCAGCTGGCTTGCGGCGGGGTTCATACCTCAGTGTGTAAAGCCCGCGAGAACTGTACTGATACCAAAGACCTCCGACCCTCTGCTGTTGAATGACCCGAATAACTGGCGCCCAATCACTATCGGCTCGATGCTGATGCGGCTGTTCTCACGACTGCTAAATGGGCGCCTTACGAAAGCCTGCACTATCCACGACAGGCAGCGAGGGTTCAGGGACTCTCCTGGCTGTAGTGAGAATCTTCACATCCTTCAAAGTCTGGTTAAAGCCAGCAGGAGGGAGAGAAAGTCACTAGCGGTGGTGCTCGTGGACGTGGCAAAGGCTTTCGATACGGTGACACACGAGCACTTGCTTGCAGTGCTCAGGCAGAGAGGTCTGGATGAACACATCATAAACACAATACAAAGCTCGTACGACGGGGGCGTAACTTGCATTGAAGCCGGGGGAGAACAATCTGAACCCATTGCAATGAAAGTCGGTGTGAAGCAGGGTGACCCACTGTCCCCATTGCTTTTCAATCTGGCTCTTGATCCACTGCTCCACACACTGGAAAGCCTCGGTAAGGGAGTAAAGATCGCAGACACAAAGCTGGTCTCGCTTGCATTCGCAGATGACCTGGTGCTGGTCAGCGACACACTGAATGACTTCTGTGCCCTGACGGGGCTTAAGGTGCACGCAAGTAAGTGCTTCGGCTTCATGGTTACCCCCTTGAAACACAGCATGAAAATGAAAGTGAATGACTGTCCCCCCTGGCAGATCGAGGGGACACCAATAGAAATGGTTGAAAGTGGAAGGGCGGTAAGATATCTGGGAATTCAGGTCGGTCCAGTGAGGGGCCTCGAGAAACCCGACATTCTCAAAGAGTTACAAGTGGCGCTGGATAAGGTAGGGGCGACACCATTAACTGCCCCTCAAAAGATTTGGCTGCTTAAGACCTTCATAATCCCCAGGCATTTCTACCGGGCCGACCACTGCGACTACAGTATAGTTCGGCTGCGACTGCTGGACCGGCTACTACGTAGCACAGTAAAAACATGGCTGGGTCTAGCGCAGACCACATGTGATGGGTTGCTCTATGCTAGAGCGAGAGACGGAGGTCTGGGGCTACAAAAGTTGAGCGCCGTTATTCCTGCTATGCAGGCAAAGCGGTTGTGGAAACTTTTGCACTCTGATGATGAAGTCATCAGAAAGATAGCCTGGGACCAGAACGGGCTGGAGGACTGGAGAAGAGCTTGGCTCAAAAAGGGCGGGCAACTGGAGAAATTACCAACTCCAGAGGGTGTGCCAGTAACGAACGTTACTGAAGCAGATGGGGCCCCTCAGCTATCCCGGTACAAGAGACCATGCGAGTGGCAAGATGTAGAGTTCGACCGGTGGGCAGGCAAGTCGGTGCAGGGAGTTGGAATAGCCTGGTTCAAAGACTCTCCAGAGTCTAATGCCTGGCTCTCCAAACTCCCAAAAGTGCAACACAAATTCTGCTCACAAGCACTACAGCTACAAGCGAACGTCTACCCTACCAGGGAATTTATGGCAAGGGGCCAAAGCAAGTGGAACGCGAGTTGCCGAGGCTGTCACGCGAGGCTTGAGTCCGCCTCACACCTCCTCGGAGCATGTCCCAGCGGTAGGGCGAAACGACTGGAGCGACACAATTTTGCATGCCATCGACTGGCAGTCGCTGCGAAGAAGCAGGGCTGGGTTGTCCACAGGGAGAAAGAATTTGGAAGCAGACCAAATGTGAGACGCCCAGACTTGGTCTTTTGCAAAGATGGTAAGGCAATGGTGCTGGATGTGACAGTGCGGTTTGAAAGGAACATCAACACACTAAAACTCGCAGGCCGAGAGAAAGTAAAGCACTACAAACCCATCAAGAACTTGGTGAAACAGGTCATGGGTGTAGAGGAAGTGGAAATACACGGATTTCCACTGGGAGCGAGGGGCCTCTGGCATAAACCCAACAACAAGATCCTCAAGAGAATGGGACTTTCTAAGAGCAGTGCAAAAGCTCTTGCGTCGAGACTTTGTAAGAGTGTTCTGAGAGGATCCTTAACTATCTTGAGTGACATCCTACAAAGTAGGGATTGAATACTTTATATTAAAGTGAAAAGCTTAAGAGGAAAAGCTATACAGGGCGGAAGCACCGGACCACAATGCACATTGCATCCTTAAAAACCTACACATAATAAGCAGCTCAACACCCCGTAGTGTAACTGCGCTACACACTAAACAAACACACCACACAGTGGGACGTGGCAGATCGGTAGGAATCTCCGGTTTTCATGATGCGAACTTGTGCTGATGACTGATCGTCTGAAGGCTGTGGCGGCAAGCGAGAAACGGAGCGAGGTATCTAAAGTTCAATGGCGACCTCAGTTAGACGTCCGTTCCACAAACCTGAAGAACGAGGCACCAGTCAGGAACGCTGAGTGGAGGGTGTGTCTCAGGTTACGGGTCAGACCTTAACTGCGCACCCGAAAATCTGGGGCGAGAAGCGAGGAATGGAGAAAGATGTTGTAGATATCAACAACGATCTCGGTTGGACGTCCGTTCCCCGGTGCCACGGGGCTGTGCAGTGAGGTTCTCGATGCCGGCTTGGCACACACTCAGGGCGACCTGGTGCGGACAAGCAAGGTGGATAATTAAACCCTTAAAGCTACACATAATATTACAACTCAACACCCCATAGCATAACTGCGCTACACACTAAACAAACACATTCTTTTTGTGATAAGATAAAAACAACCCCACTATAGTGGGTCAACAAACATAACCACACAAGGAGAAGACAAGCCCAGGATTCAGAGCGAGAGGACAAGCACATAGAAACCCAGTTTCCACTTCGGTGGCGTCTGGGGTCCACAGGTGGTGGTTCAGCCTCTCTGAGCAGACAATAAAACATCACCTGCTGAGCCAAAACCCAAAAGCTGATGGTGGTGGGTAGATAGCTTGGGATACACAGTATAATGGAGCCGTTACCCACGAATGCGCGTCCAGACGAATGCAAGGATACAGAATCTCCGATGCCTGGATAGGTACAAAGCCTCGAGACACGGTCAGGGTCCTGTATGTTCGTCTGCCCGAGCTAGCAGGGCGGCAAGCGGGTGGGAGCGCAGCTAATGCAATACGCAGCGTCCCCAGGACGTCCGACACCCTGCTAGTAGGAAACAGGAACGGTAAGATCAGGACGCAGGCTCGGTGGCCTCCCTTGAAAGGCGAGAAACGCCTGGATGAAGAAGCCCCGGGCGGTGGTGGGGGTAGCGAACAGAGTAAGAGCCTGGTAAACTCCGCCGTAAACCACCTCCCATGGGCTGCAAGAACTCCTGCACGAGGTTCAGAACACCTCCATCCAGGCGGATACCCCCAGGAGTTCCGAGGACCGACCTCGTACAAAAAAGTCGGTCATTGAGCATGTTGCTCGGCGGCCAGCACTGGTCCGTGGGTCAACTCACCGCCTTGAGGGACGCGCTTGGTGACAGGTCGCCCGCGGCCCTAGCGGGCTGCCGGCTCCTGACTCTCTAAGGTAGCCAAATGACTGCTGGAGGCAGACCAATGACTGCTGCTCTCCACGGTCCTGAAGACACACACACACACAGGCAGAGTGCAGGCAGACTCCCAGGCAGACTGCAGGCACACTCCCAGGCAGACTCCCATGAAAAATTTGGCCAAAAAAAAGCCCCTGAGCCCAAGTCCAAACAGGACTAAGGCTCAGGGGCTTAATAGAGTCACACATACTCAGTCAGGACTTTAAAAAATTCCAGTCAAAAGTCAGAGAGTAACTATGACTCTCTTATGGAAATTTCGCAAAAAAAAAGCCCCTGAGCCCAAGTCCAAACAGGACTTAGGCTCAGGAGCTAAAGAAAACCTTAAGAGAGTCACACAAACCTTAAGAGAGTCACACATACTCAGTCGGGAGTAACTATGACTCTCTTATGGAAATTTCGCAAAAAAAAAAGCCCCTGAGCCCTAGCCAAACAGGACTTAGGCTCAGGAGCTAAAAGAAAAACCTTGAGAGAGTCACACTTACTCTGGGACAACCTCACACCTCACCCCCACCAGAGTGCACCTTACCCGGGGACACCCTCCACCCTCCACCTGAGTGCACCTTACCCGGGGACACCCTCCACCCTCCACCCTCCACCCCCACCACACCTCACACCTCACCCCCACCAGAGTGCACCTTCTCCGGGGCTCTCCCTGGCCTGGCACCCCCCCTCCAGGGGACACGCCCCCCTAGGAATAACCAGACTTAAGCACCGGTCCACCCTTAAGCCCATAACCGGCCTTAAAGCCCCTCTCTGAGGCTTAAGTCAGTGGTGCGCAGCCTACGGAAATTCTACCCATGGTTAACCAGTGTGGACTTAGAAAAATTTACAACTTTTTTAATTTTTCTACCCATGGTTAACTGTCTAAGGTCTATATCCCTCGTACGGGATATTTTTATTTTTTTGTCAAAAAAAATGTAAAGCTCCGCGAGTTTTCGTCTTAGAGACATAAAAAGAACAACCACGGAAACATTGAACCCTTTTCTTTTATAATATATACAGTTCAAAATTTTAAAATAAATAAGCACTTTGTCAGGGGAATAGAACTGATGTGGTGCACTTTCTAGTATCTGAGTGGGGTTTCTGCTGCTAAGGACCCACCCATTAGCAAATGACAGCTATTCATATGATAAGGAGATGGTGATTCAGTGATCTCCATTGGGTCATGATGTGGCAAGATTCACTCCGGGGGGTTTGGGCCACAAAGACAGTCTAGGGCCATTAGGATATGGCCTTTGTCTTTGCGAGAGGTGTCACAGGTTTGTTCACACCAACTCATCAATATGCATTTGTAGGGGCACAGATTTAGGAATGGTACAGGACACTCTGAAATTATAAATATGTGGTAGTGAAACAAGACATACTTTCTG
>NC_137923.1:50885314-50927814 GCF_963457725.1 Sprattus sprattus | reverse complement strand
ACATAGCTAACAAGCTTAGCCGGGTCCGTACTCATTAGTTTTCTGAGTTTATGGACCTCATCCCTCTTCATTTCTCGCTTGCTTCGGGGCTTCATCGGCTCGCCAGCTTTGCTGTTCTTTTTGGTCGCTGGACCTTTTCTTCTCGCCTCCCTTATCACCATCGCCGTAGCGGTCTCAATGGCCACTGCTGCGCCCGGGTCCTTCCTGCTTGCCAGTGTGAGCGCCCGCCTGATTTCGTGTTCGTGAGTGTACATGTCAATGAGAGCACCAGCTTGCCACCTTAATTTTCTGTTGAGGCCAGTTACTGCTTGTAACCCTCGTGGCTGTATCAGCAGATTGAGTTCAGCAGGGATTTCCTGCCTCTCCAGGTTTGCCTCTGTTGGCTGCAGTAAGAGCTTAGTGCTTCTCCTGTGAGATTGCCGTCTCATGCACTGTCTTTTCTCTTTCACTTCGTGGGAGGACCTACCTGGAAGCTGACTTGCAATTTCCACATTCATGTAATATACAGAGTATTGGCCTTGCTCGAGAGCCTCCTCCATCTCCATCAAAGTTTTTAGTTATTTTACAGACCACTTAGCCTTGCGACCTGTGGTCTTGCCCTTCTTCATCGCAGCCATTCCTGCTGGATGTTCTGGCAGATTTCTCTGCCCACCCCGTGGGGTTCCGGTTACTGTGCGGGGTGCAACACCGTACCTGTGATTTTTACAATCGACTTCCACTGCCGACAACGGTTAGGAAACCGAAAAACATATAATTTTATATTATATGATTGCTGTGTGACTTTTACAACTGATTTACACAATCCTCAGCAACGGCCTGCCAGCGGGAGGGGTCGACCGAAATTCCCTACCCTCCCAAGTAGAGGCCCCGTGGGACCTCAGCACCTGGGATGCGAAATCACCGGGGGCAGAAAGGATACTCCGGCGTACACCGGGCGCCTTTCTAGGGTGAAACGTGTGAGACGAATGGCTTTAAAAAAAGATAAAAACAAAATATTATATTTTCTGTTTAAAGAACTTGCCAGGTTCTTTTCACAGAGTTTGCTGAGTTCTGTTACAGAGTTTGCCACGTTCTGTTTACAGAGTTTGACTCACTCCGTTTACAGAGTTTTCCGGGTTGTGTATACAGAGTTTGCCAAGTTCTGTCTTCAAAGTATGCCATGTTCTGCTTACAGAGTTTGCCACGTTCTGTTTACAGAGTTTGATTGTGATTTGTGTGTTATTTTTCTCCGGGGATTCATATGCAACTTAGGACATAGGTGCTTCAGGTGGGATTTGAACCTGCGATTCTCAGATGTTCTTCTGAAATCTTACCCTTTGCGGGTTTCGAACCTGTGCTCTTCAGGTTGGTGGAGCCGCGCCCTACCCACTGAGCCACCGTGCTGATACAGAATCCCACCTGTCAGTGCGTCCAAGTCACCGATTCCTCCCACAGTAAATTTCCAGGCTATTTCCTCTTTCAGAGCCAATCTTTATCCCATAATTGGGGTTATTGCTAGCCAACTTCCCTCAATCATTTGGATCAACTCTGATATTTATTTAGCCTTAATGTTCTTGAGATTCGTTTTTGCCCCGACCCTATGACAGAGTCATAGTTACTTTTCCATAAGAGTCATAGTATGACTCTCTTATGGAACCTTAAGAGACTCATAGTTACTGGTTAACCATGGGTAAAAAAAAGTTGGGGGTGCTGGCGCGAGCTCCATGGCCTACCCTCCCGAGCCAAAACGGTCAGTCCGACGACAGTGCACTTTTTTCGGACACTCTCTGAGGATTCCCCTTAAGCCTGGAGGATGCCAAAAAGAGGTTTTGCCACCGGGTACCATCTCGGGACTAGAGAGCTCCTTTTCAGAAGCCTCCTGGAGGATTGTAACAAGGCCCCAGAAGCTCATAGAGAGTCCGTTGATGGTGCATCTTTCTCGGGCACATGTTTTTGACATTATGGTGCATCTGGAAGTCGAAAAACAAGGGACTCGAAGCTCGCAGAGAGTCCGTTGATGGTGCATCTTTGGCGGACACATGTTTTTGACATTATGGTGCCTCTGGAAGTCGAAAACAAGGGACTCAAAGCTGGTAAAGAGTCCGTTGATGGTGCTCTGTCCTCGGACACATTATGTTCACATCCTGGTGCCTGTGGAGGATGTAACTAGGGGTGTAGCTGCACATGGCCAGTCCGCTGAAGGTGACCTATTCTCGGACACATTCTGTCACATCCTGGTGCCTGTGGAAGGTGTAACTAGGGGTGTAGCTGCACATGGCCAGTCCGCTGAAGGTGCACTGTTCTCGGACACATGTTCCTCAAATCCTGGTCCTCCTGGAGGATATAGAGGGGTCAAGAGGCTCATGGCATGTCCGCTGAAGGTGCAGTATTCTCGGACACCTTTGAGCAGGGTCCTACCCCTCTGGAGGTCTGAAAATTCTGGATTTTTTCTACGTCCATTTTGGTTAACCATGGGTAGGGTTTTGGTTAACCATGGGTACGAAAAAGTTGGGGGTGGTGGCGAGGGCTCCACAAAATACCCTCCCGACCGAAAACGGTCAGTCCGACGACCATGCACCTTTCTCGGACACCTTCTGAAAATCCCCCTAAGGCCTGGAGGATCACAGAAAGAGGTTTTGCCACCGGGTGACGGCGCGAAATCGAGAGCACCCTAAAAAAGTGGACTTAGGCTCAGAACGAAAAATAAAAAAAGTTCCACAAAGAGGTAACTCAGCCTCTGAGTGTCCGATTTTCAAGCGGTTTGAAGCGGACTGTTGACTACACTCTCTTCCCTCTCCCGGAGGATGTATAGGGGTCTAGAGGCTCAAGGCATGTCCGCTGAAGGTGACCTATTCTCAGACACATTCTGTCACATCCTGGTGCCTGTGGAGGATGTAACCAGGGGTGTAGCTGCTCAGGGCCAGTCCGCTGAAGGTGCACTGTTCTCGGACACATGTTCCTCAAATCCTGGTCCTCCTGGAGGATATAGAGGGGTCTAGAGGCTCATGGCATGTCCGCTGAAGGTGCAGTATTCTCGGACACCTTTGAGCAGGGTCCTACCCCTCTGGAGGTCTGAAAACTGTGGATTTTTTCTAAGTCCATTTTGGTTAACCATGGGTAGGGTTTTGGTTAACCATGGGTACGAAAAAGTTGGGGGTGGTGGCGGAGGCTCCACAAAATACCCTCCCGACCGAAAACGGTCAGTCCGACGACCATGCACCTTTCTCGGACACCTTCTGAAAATCCCCCTAAGGCCTGGAGGATCACAGAAAGAGGTTTTGCCACCGGGTGACGGCGCGAAATCGAGAGCACCCTAAAAAAGTGGACTTAGGCTCAGAACGAAAAATACAAAAAGTTCCACAAAGAAGTAACTCAGCCTCTGAGTGTCCGATTTTCAAGCGGTTTGAAGCGGACTGTTGACCATACTCTCCTCCCTCTCCCGGAGGATATATAGGGGTCTAGAGGCTCAAGGCATGTCCGCTGAAGGTGACCTATTCTCGGACACATTCTGTCACATCCTGGTGCCTGTGGAGGATGTAACCAGGGGTGTAGCTGCTCAGGGCCAGTCCGCTGAGGGTGCACTGTTCTCGGACACATGTTCCTCAAATCCTGGTTCTCCTGGAGGATATAGAGGGGTCTAGAGGCTCATGGCATGTCCGCTGAAGGTGCAGTATTCTCGGACACCTTTGAGCAGGGTCCTACCCCTCTGGAGGTCTGAAAACTGTGGATTTTTTCTAAGTCCATTTTGGTTAACCATGGGTAGGGTTTTGGTTAACCATGGGTACGAAAAAGTTGGGGGTGGTGGCGGAGGCTCCACAAAATACCCTCCCGACCGAAAACGGTCAGTCCGACGACCATGCACCCTTCTCGGACACCTTCTGAAAATCCCCTAAGGCCTGGAGGATCACAGAAAGAGGTTTTGCCACCGGGTGACGGCGCGAAATCGAGAGCACCCTAAAAAAGTCGACTTAGGCTCAGAACGAAAAATAAAAAAAGTTCCACGAGAGGTAACTCAGCCTCTGAGTGTCCGATTTTCAAGCGGTTTGAAGCGGACTGTTGACCACACTCTCCTCCCTCTCCTCTCCTAAACCTTCTGACCAGTGGCGGACCTACCATTAAGGCGAACTAGGCAACTGCCTTAGGCCCTCACCCAGCAGAAAGCCCACGATAAATTGCCCACCCAGGCACTGATGGGACGGCCTAAGTCCATAACCAACCGGCCCTCCCGCAGATATCGTCGGTTGCGACTGTTTTCCTTGCTTAAGCGAATACATTATATACCTGTCATGATAACCAACGGGATTCACTGTCTGCTATTTATACTACTCCTAGTGACCTGTATTCACACTCATGGTTACTATTGTCTTACTATTTTCTAATCTCCTCCGTCAGTCTTACTCTGTTTATTTGTTATTAAATGTTAATCACTCTAGCCTAATACCTGCATGTCTCGCTCGTAGACACCTTTAACACCCCTACACACACACACACACACACACACACACACATAATCACACACCCAGCATGCAACACTATCATTACCACTGATGTTTACACCCCATCGTATGTTCTGTTCTGTTCATTTCTACAACAAAGTTCAAACCAGTGGCGGCGGACCTTAAGGGCGATTGTGGCGACGAACTGCTTTCAGGAAAAGGAGATTTTTTTCTCTGTCGGCGTACTAATTAAGATAAATTGACAACAAAACAATTAGGACTTCCTACACCAAATGTATCGATTCAACAGGTTTCTATAAAGGGTGGAACCCTACATCCAAGAATTGGAACGAAAGAAAATCATGGCTAGCACGCTGTGAAGTGGCTAACGCGGTCTGTATTTCTTTATTTGTAGGCTACCGCTGTCACTTTTCATAGGTTGTACAGTGTGAATGTTCGCTTTTTGCCCTAACACTGAGTTATTTTCTTTGTGAAGACTTAGTTAGCTTTTGTAAGCCAATACTTTCGAGATCAGTCAATAAATATAGTTGGTTTTGACTTATATGTTGCCCCCTTCTTTACGTTGTTACTGGACATTTATGTGTCCTGTAAAGCTATGTTGCATCATACAACATTTGAGACATGTGGATAATGAAAAAGTGGGATAATTTAATGCGGAGCCAAATCATGTTTGCTTATGAAGGCTCCTGAATGCAACTTTCTTCCATATAACTAGCTACTGTAGCTATGTAGGTAGAGGGGAAATATTTTGATTGTGTGCTGCCATCTACTATACAAAAAGGTATTGCTGTATGAGTTAATCAGCCTACAAAAAAAATGATATTGCTTAATGTAGGTCGCCCTAATCATTATCAAAAAAATTGTGTACTCTTTCTCTGCTGACATTTATTTCTAAAGGCTCTGTAGTTATACATATAGGCCTAACCATCTGATACTAGCCCAGAGTTAAGCATATTCATCTAGCAAACTATAGGCCCTACCTTCCTTGGAGTGTTACAATAGCCAGTATCATTTTATTCCATGTGTCCATCCAGGCAAATTTGTCGATCCAAATGTTATTAAAAAACATATATAATGTTATTTCTTTGTAATCATCCAAAATTATGTTAAGTGTATGGGTATTTTGCATACATTGAGCGGGCAACGCGCCGTATATTAAGTGGGCCGCTCTGACAGACAACTCCCGGGCCACTTTTTCCCCCCAGTCTGCCCCTGCTTTGAGGTGGCCCTTTTTTTTTGCATTAAAAGGACGGATGAAGAGGGCCCCTGGCTATGTTTTCGCCTTAGGCCCCCGAATGACTAGGTCCGCCACTGCTTCTGACCGATTGGAAACCGTGACCCGCCAGGGGAGGCACCCTGTCTCACAGGTCCCACCTCCCAGCCACCGCGGTCAGCCTCCAGGCCGGGGACGCCGAGGGCTCTACGGAGCTCTCTGTCACCGCGCCGAACCCTTTTCTAGCGAGAATTTGCCCCGGATGAGTGGGGAGAGGCATATTAGTGGCTGAGGTACCTGAGAAGCACAGGTTCGAACCCCGCGAAGGGCAAGTCTCGGTGAAACCACCCATTAAAGGTGTTAGTTTCGACGAAACCACCTGAAAATCGTAGGATCGAACCCCACATGAAGCAACTCTGAGAGAGAGAAAGATTGAAAGAGAAAGAGCCTGGGAAAATATGGGGTGAGGAATCGGTGATTTGGGCGCACTGACAGGCGGAATTCTGTACCAGCACTGTGGCTTAGTGGGTAGGGCGCGGCACCACAGACCTGATGAGCACAGGTTCAAAACCCGCAAAGGGTAAGATTCCAGAAAACCATCTGAGAATTGCAGGTTCAAATCCCACCTGAAGCAACTCTGTCCTAAGTTGTGAATGACTCCCCGGTATGAAAGAAAGGCTGGACTCTATAAAGGAAAAGCTATACAGGGCAGAAGCACCGGACCACGATGCACATTATATCCTTAAAAACCTACACATAATAAGCAGCTCAACACCCCGTAGTGCAACTGCGCTACACACTTAACAAACACACCACACAGTCAACTGCGCTACACACTAAACAAACACACCACACAGTGGGGCGTGGCAGATCGGTATGAATCTCCGGTTTTCATGAGGCGAACTTGTGCTGATGACTGATCGTCTGAAGGCTGTGGCGGCAAGTGAGAAACGGAGCGAGCTATCTAGAATTCAATGGCGACCTCAGTTAGACGTCCAGCAGTGCTGGGAGCTCTGTGTGTGTCTGTGGGAGCCTCATGAAGCTCACTGTGTTTGGGGGCAGTGGGCTGGGGCTGAGGGCAGTACTGGGGGTCAGGGTTAGTGCTGGGCAGTGCTGGGAGCTCTGTGTGTGTCTGTGGGACCCTCAGAGAGCTTTAATATGAAAGAAAGGCTCGACTCTATAAAGGAAAAGCTATACAGGGCGGAAGCACCGGACCACGATGCACATTGCATCCTTAAAAACCTACACATAATAAGCAGCTCAACACCCCGTAGTGCAACTGCGCTACACACTAAACAAACACACCACACAGTCAACTGCGCTACACACTAAACAAACACACCACACAGTGGGGCGTGGCAGATCGGTATGAATCTCCGGTTTTCATGAGGCGAACTTGTGCTGATGACTGATTGTCTGAAGGCTGTGGCGGCAAGTGAGAAACGGAGCGAGCTATCTAGAATTCAATGGCGACCTCAGTTAGACGTCCAGCAGTGCTGGGAGCTCTGTGTGTGTCTGTGGGAGCCTCGTGAAGCTCACTGTGTTTGGGGGCAGTGGGCTGGGGCTGAGGGCAGT
The DNA here is from genome assembly GCF_963457725.1 of Sprattus sprattus. NCBI lineage: Eukaryota > Metazoa > Chordata > Actinopteri > Clupeiformes > Clupeidae > Sprattus > Sprattus sprattus. Next base: position 50,920,590 of record NC_137923.1, on the reverse strand, counting down.
ACTGGGGGTCAGGGTTAGTGCTGGGCAGTGCTGGGAGCTCTGTGTGTGTCTGTGGGACCTCTGGGGACCTTTAATAGACAGCAGGCTAATTAGGCCTGTCTGGGGAGGTGTGTGTGTCTCTAGGCCTCCCAGTAAGTGAACCCAACACACTGGGCAGTGTTTGGAGCTCTCTGTGTGTCTCTCTGACCTTTGGGGACCTTTAATAGACAGCAGGCTTCTTAGGCCTGTCTGGGGAGGTTTGTGTGTCTGTAGGCCTCCCAGTAAGTGAACCCAACACACTGGGCAGTGTTTGGAGCTCTCTGGGTGTCTCTCTGACCTTTGGGGACCTTTAATAGACAGCAGGCTTCTTAGGCCTGTCTGGGGAGGTGTGTGTGTCTGTAGGCCTCCCAGTAAGTGAACACAACACACTGGGCAGTGCTGGGAGCTCTCTGTGTGTCTCTCTGACCTTTGGGGACCTTTAATAGACAGCAGGCTTCTTAGGCCTGTCTGGGGAGGTGTGTGTGTCTGTAGGCCTCCCAGTAAGTGAACCCAACACACTGGGCAGTGTTTGGAGCTCTCTGTGTGTCTCTCTGACCTTTGGGGACCTTTAATAGACAGGAGGCTTCTTAGGCCTGTCTGGGGAGGTGTGTGTGTCTGTAGGCCTCCAGTGTTTTCTAAGTCCATTTTGGTTAACCATGGGTAGGGTTTTGGTTAACCAGGGGTTTAGCTGCTCAGGGCCAGTCCGCTGAAGGTGCACTGTTCTCGGACACATGTTCCTCAAATCCTGGTCCTCCTGGAGGATATAGAGGGGTCTAGAGGCTCGAGGCATGTCCGCTGAAGGTGCAGTATTCTCGGACACCTTTGAGCAGGGTCCTACCCCTCTGGAGGTCTGAAAACTGTGGATTTTTTCTAAGTCCATTTTGGTTAACCCTGGGTAGGGTTTTGGTTAACCATGGGTATGAAAAAGTTGGGGGTGGTGGCGGAGGCTCACAAAATACCCTCCCGACGGAAAACGGTCAGTCCGACGACCATGCACCTTTCTCGGACACCTTCTGAAAATCCCCCTAAGGCCTGGAGGATCACAGAAAGAGGTTTTGCCATCGGGTGACGGCGCGAAATCGAGAGCACCCTAAAAAAGTGGACTTAGGCTCAGAACGAAAAATAAAAAAAGTTCCACAAAGAGGTAACTCAGCCTCTGAGTGTCCGATTTTGAAGCGGACTGTTGACCACACTCTCCTCCCTCTCCCGGAGGATATATAGGGGTCTAGAGGCTCAAGGCATGTCCGCTGAAGGTGACCTATTCTCGGACACATTCTGTCACATCCTGGTGCCTGTGGAGGATGTAACCAGGGGTGTATTTTTTCTAAGTCCATTTTGGTTAACCATGGGTAGGGTTTTGGTTAACCATGGGTACGAAAAAGTTGGGGGTGGTGGCGGAGGCGTGGTGGCGGAGGCTCCACAAAATACCCATCCGACCGAAAACGGTCAGTCCGACGACCATGCACCTTTCTCGGACACCTTCTGAAAATCCCCCTAAGGCCTGGAGGATCACAGAAAGAGCTTTTGCCACCGGGTGACGGCGCGAAATCGAGAGCAGTGGCGGACCTAGTCATTTGGGGGCCTAAGGCGAAAACATAGCCAGGGGCCCTCTTCATCCGTCCTTTTAATGCAAAAAAAAAAGGGCCACCTCAAAGCAGGGGCGGACTGGGGGGAAAAAGTGGCCCGGGAGTTGTCTGTCAGAGCGGCCCACTTAATATACGGCGCGTTGCCCGCTCAATGTATGCAAAATACCCATACACTTAACATAATTTTGGATGATTACAAAGAAATAACATTATATATGTTTTTTAATAACATTTGGATCCACAAATTTGCCTGGATGGACACATGGAATAAAATGATACTGGCTATTGTAACACTCCAAGGAAGGTAGGGCCTATAGTTTGCTAGATGAATATGCTTAACTCTGGGCTAGTATCAGATGGTTAGGCCTATATGTATAACTACAGAGCCTTTAGGAATAAATGTCAGCAGAGAAAGAGTACACAATTTTTTTGATAATGATTAGGGCGACCTACATTAAGCAATATCATTTTTTTTGTAGGCTGATTAACTCATACAGCAATACCTTTTTGTATAGTAGATGGCAGCACACAATCAAAATATTTCCCCTCTACCTACATAGCTACAGTAGCTAGTTATATGGAAGAAAGTTGCATTCAGGAGCCTTCATAAGCAAACATGATTTGGCTCCGCATTAAATTATCCCACTTTTTCATTATCCACATGTCTCAAATGTTGTATGATGCAACATAGCTTTACAGGACACATAAATGTCCAGTAACAACGTAAAGAAGGGGGCAACATATAAGTCAAAACCAACTATATTTATTGACTGATCTCGAAAGTATTGGCTTACAAAAGCTAACTAAGTCTTCACAAAGAAAATAACTCAGTGTTAGGGCAAAAAGCGAACATTCACACTGTACAACCTATGAAAAGTGACAGCGGTAGCCTACAAATAAAGAAATACAGACCGCGTTAGCCACTTCACAGCGTGCTAGCCATGATTTTCTTTCGTTCCAATTCTTGGATGTAGGGTTCCACCCTTTATAGAAACCTGTTGAATCGATACATTTGGTGTAGGAAGTCCTAATTGTTTTGTTATCAATATATCTTAATTAGTACGCCGACAGAGAAAAAAATCTTCTTTTCCTGAAAGCAGTTCGTCGCCACAATCGCCCTTAAGGTCCGCCGCCACTGGTTTGAACTTTGTTGTAGAAATGAACAGAACAGAACATACGATGGGGTGTAAACATCAGTGGTAATGATAGTGTTGCATGCTGGGTGTGTGATTATGTGTGTGTGTGTGTGTGTGTGTGTGTGTGTAGGGGTGTTAAAGGTGTCTACGAGCGAGACATGCAAGTATTAGGCTAGAGTGATTAACATTTAATAACAAATAAACATAGTAAGACTGACGGAGGAGATTAGAAAATAGTAAGACAATAGTAACCATGAGTGTGAATACAGGTCACTAGGAGTAGTATAAATAGCAGACAGTGAATCCCGTTGGTTATCATGACAGGTATATAATGTATTCGCTTAAGCAAGGAAAACTGTCGCAACCGACGATATCTGCGGGAGGGCCGGTTGGTTATGGACTTAGGCCGTCCCATCAGTGCCTGGGTGGGCAATTTATCGTGGGCTTTCTGCTGGGTGAGGGCCTAAGGCAGTTGCCTAGTTCGCCTTAATGGTAGGTCCGCCACTGCTGGCTGGAGAAGTGGTACTGCTTTCGGTGGGGATGGTGACTTGGCTCTGTAAAATAAGAGCATACATAACAATGAATACAATACACTACACTACATCATGTGTAGGTTCAATCAATCAGTCTCTATTCAAACTGGGTCAATCTATTTACCTGGGTTGATTTTCTAGCTAGGCTTAGATTTGGCCTGGCCGCAGAAACATGAGCACCACCAAATCTTGACTTGTTCAACTGAAAAGCAACAAGGCAAACGTCTGTGTCGTGAGAGAACTATATTGACAAATTATCATTCAGTGAACAAAATGTAAAATATTTATGGTCAATTTATGAGGCCAAATACCATTAAAATATGTGGGGGTGGGTGCTTACGGCCCACAGACACCAGCAATGAACCTAAGGCCCTTTGGCCAGGACTTTGACTGGCTGCTGCTGTCTGCTGCCCTGCAGTGCCTTGAACCGGACCCACTGCTGCCGACTGCTGCCCTGCAGGCCCAGTAGGACTTTGCCTGGCTGCTGCCGTCTGCTGCCCTGCAGTGCCTTGAACCGGACCCACTAGTGCCGACTGCTGCCCTGCAGGCCCAGTAGGACTTTGCCTGGCTGCTGCCGTCTGCGGCCCTGCAGTGCCTTGAACCGGACCCACTGCTGCCGACTGCTGCCCTGCAGGCCCAGTAGGACTTTGCCTGGCTGCTGCCGTCTGCGGCCCTGCAGTGCCTTGAACCGGACCCACTGCTGCCGACTGCTGCCCTGCAGGCCCAGTAGGACTTTGCCTGGCTGCTGCCGTCTGCGGCCCTGCAGGCCCAGAGGCAGTACTTGCTCCAGTTGGCTGTAGAGACATCACAAATTAGTTTGCATATTGATACACACACACACACACACTTTTTGAGTCTTGAATTGACCAGCGTTACCTTCTGAGTGTGGAATCCACAAACACACGCCCTTACTAGACCAAACAAAGACCTCTGTCCTTGTGTCTGCATTGGACATTTTTCAATCTAGAAATAAAAGTTATACAATTGTTTGAGTTTTCATTTTCGTATGTGTAGTCACAGAGATATGATGTAACTGATTTGCTTTTTACATTTGGATTTCCTTGTGGGAACATTGCCTTTTATCCTATTTAATACATGTTATAATGACTTAATAACAATAAATACATTATACTGTGCCATGTATATAGTCATACCCTTTGATACAGCTCGTACCACTTCTTCTGCCTTGGTGCTGGCTTGTTCCCACCCCCGGCAGGCCAGGATCCAGTGCTGGCAAACTTTCTCAAACGTGCCAACCATTCTGATTCTGACATTGCCTTGTGGGACTTCACAGATTTTGCCTTTGGTGACATAGTAATTGCACATTGTTTTTAATGAATGAAAATAACATAAATCCATGAAGAGCAGACCATCCATGTAATAGTATTAGCCCTATTCTCCACACAGGTGAACCCCCCTCCTCACCACTGTCTCCCTTTCCTGCCATTACCTGTACAACCTCTCAATATTTCGTTTATACATCTGAATTTAAGCGATTGTGCATAAAATACTCTTATTCACAGTCAAAACATTTCGTTATCATTCATTCATAGCCCACGTAAAAGCACCCTTAATATAGTTAACGTTATTTGACGAGGACTAGCGTAATTCCAGTACAGATAACAGAGTGATTATAAGATAGCTATATAGCTAAATAAATCGAAATGACAACAACGGGAATAATTACTTCAATACTTCAATACTTCAAGTTATATCGTACAAGACTAACAGATTATATTAGCAGACCAAAGGCATGAGCGAAAGCGAAATTGCAGTCAGAGAAAGCAGCTTAGGTAAAAAGCTAGCTAAACCAAGGGGAAATGACTTCAATAATTAAAGTAAATACGATCTGCAGGTATACGACTTATGTTATTGTCATGCATTTAAAAATTAATTGTATGCATCTATGTCGCCAAAAGCAACATCTCTAAAATATAGCGACATTTTAGTCAGATAAATTATAGCGTTTTAAAGGTAGAAAGCTAGCTATACACAAAACAATTATCCCATTCAGCAGTGTAGTTAATGTGTAAATACTCACCATGTCGACAAATTTCCTCGGTTTATTTAACTTGATACAGCTTTAGAGGGAGGATTGCTTCCTTGAAGTTGTTTGAATTACGGACGCATCTTCTGGCTATTTGAGCTATCCAGAGGTTTGCATTTTCGATTTGCCCGCCCCCCCCTCCAGGTCCAGCGTCAGCTAAGTGACGTCGCCTGACGTCGCGCTCCAGCATTTCTGCCGTGCGTGCTGCCCGACGGCGCTCTCCAGGATTTCTGCCGTGATTGGTCAATTGTTATCAACTCTGCAAACTGGTGCGAAAGTGATTGGCCAAATCTTTTCAGAATCTTTTCAGGTCTAAAAAAAATTAGCCGGTCGTGTAGTCGGCAGCTGTGGCTGTTAACCAGAAGGTGGCTGGTTCGATCCCCAACCAGAAGGAAATTTTTTTTTTGCTGGTCCATCATAAGAGAGTCACTGTTACTCATTTTTCAGGCAATTGGGAACATAACTGACATTCAGAATACAAAAGGGACATTTGAGAATAATAACTGAAAAAAAATGCATTTTTTTTGCCTAAGTCCATACTGGTGCTCTCCCTTGTGTGTTTGACCCTCAGTGACCTTTAATAGACGGCAGGCATATGGGGCCTACTCTGGTACATAAGTTAGCCATGTGGGCTCTCTGTGACTTAAAACAAGACACAGAGCAGTCATCGCTGCTGGTGTGTGACCCTCAGCAAAATCAAGATTCAAACACAGAAAAATACCTTCAAACTTTGTTTTATTTAGATATATTAAAAAATAGCAAATACAACACACAAACAAACACAAACAATTCCAAACATAACCACACACGGCGAACGTTGTGTGTGTGTGTGTGTGTGTGTGTGTGTGTGTGTCTGTGTGTGTCTGTGTCTGTGTCTGTGTGTATGTGTGTGTGTGTGTGTGTGTGTGTGCGCGTGCACATTAGGGATTTGGGGGTTAACTGCAGCTGGAACCTGCCTCCTCCACTACGCGCATTCTTCTGGGTAGGACCCGGTTTCTGTTGAGGGCCCGGCGTCTGAGGACCCGGAGATGCTGCATTACCAACTCCAATTCCCTCCTGGAACTTTCCAGTTTGTCCTGAAGAGATTTTCTTTGTTTTAGAAGGATTTTGCAGGACTCGCAGCACACTCGCAGAGTCATATCTAAACAACACAAAAAACATTCTGGTAATGGTAAAAATCTTAGATAATACGACACACACACACACACACACACACACCTATACAGGTCTTGGTGGATTAGGAGGCCAAATTTCCTCAACCTGAAAAAAAAGTGGTTTACGGGTACTTCCCTTTCCTTTTAGTCTAGAGCTACCAAAGTTGAATAAAAATGATTAGAAAAAATTGTGCATCGAAGAGCAAGGTTTTTTTTTTTGTATCACCTACCAATCAAGATACTCAATTTTTTACACAACAAGAGTTTTCACCAAGTTATAGGGACATGTCCTACCTGAACACAAACCTGGCTTGCGAGGACACATGAATTGCAAGGACGCTGTGATGTCATTCTCGCGTCATATCTAATTAGCATATTGAATTAACATATCCATAACAGTACACAGAACTCTGGTTACACACTGTACTGCAAGGACTGTGTGTTTTACTTGGACAGTATGGTGTCAACATGGCTGACAACTACAAGTATGTATACACTAACAAGTTTTACTATTCACGCTATGTAAATAGTACATCATCATCATCTTGTGAGAGTTCCAGTGGTCATATCATTGTTGTGTAGTTCAACATTGTTTTTAGGTACCAGTTCATGTATCAGTACCATTGATAATACCTGCTTGCCAGGTAAACTGAAATTGTGGTATCTGCAGTTTGGATTTAAGGTGGTCTCTAAATGTTTACAAGTTCCAAAGTTGCTACTTCAGAGTTGGAGAAATGTAATAAAGTCATGAATAAGGCAGTTAGAAAAAAGCACAATTAATTATTGTGACATTTTTCGGAAAAAACTTTGGAATTACTCGACCAGCTTGATGGAGAAATTGAAGTGTGCTATTGCAAGCCTAGAGATGGCTTGTCACAGTCTAAGAACTGAAGAATATTGGTGTTTTCCATATACTTTCAACTTATGAACCCTCCTCAAAAGAATACTGTAATGACCAGTATGTTTTAATGTGTTCATGTTTATAGTGTCGTCTGTGTGCCTGTGACCTTGCTCTCTGTCAGCCGCGGCAACCTATGTGTTGCTATGCACTGCGGGGGCTGGCAGAGTAGCCAGGGGGCGGGGGCACCTGGTTAAGAGATGGTTTAACTTGCCTCTTGTGCTGGAAGTTCTGTGAGAAGCAGCCACAGAAACGTATGTGTTCAGCCAAAGTTATAACGGCCAATAAAGTCATTGTTGAATCATACTCGTTGTGTCTGAGATCGCTAGAATTGGTGTCAGAAGTAAACTATAAATGAAGTGAGTGAGCTAGGGTGACAAGTTCGTTACCGTTTATTTTTGGTAGTTAATTATCAGTTTGTGTGGGGTGTGCCAGCTGGAGGTAGCCACAGTGAGAGCCTGCCCATAATAAGAGTGGCAGTGGGCACCAAAGCTGTCCTGGAGAAGCCGGCATGGGCATCTGAGCTGACGGAGATGATACGGGCTATGTCTATCCAATCAACCCGTACCCTGCACACATCACCCAGGGTTTGTTGGGGGTGTGGCCAGCCTGGTCACCTCCTCAGGCAGTGCCCAAAAGCACCCAAGGGTCCGGGAAACGGCACCGGGTCCGCATAGGGGAGGCTGTGCGGACCCCAGCCCCATCCTCTTGTCTGCAGGAAGGGCCCGACAGCACAGACGGGGGAGTCAGGGCCCACTCCTCCCATAAGCAGACGAAAACATGCACATGGAGCCTGTGATAGTGGTTGGGCGTACTTGTGTGGGGGACTTTTGTCACCTCCCAGTGACCGTAGAGGGGGTTCCCTGCACTGCTCTCGTGGACACTGTGACTCTGGTAAGACCTGATTTGGTGCCGGGCTGGACTCAGTTAGAGCCCACCACTGTGCAGCTGCGCACAGTCACGGGCGGGCTGGCACCCATGAAAGGCAGGGGCACAATGACACTGACTGTGGGGGGCAAAGCTTTCCACCGCCCAGTGTGGGTGGCAAGCGTGCAGGACCCGTGCATACTGGGGCTGGATTTCTTGAAGGCTACGGGCTGTCAGCTGGACCTGGGAAGAGGCACGTTTCAGGATGCACCTGTCATCGCGTTGTCGGCCGTGACACCACCAGTTGCTGCACCCACTACCTTGCCGGCGCGAGAAGTTGGCACAGCAGAACCGAGCCACACCCACTTTTCCCCAAAACCCCTCACGACATCAGGGTGCGTGTTTCCCCAACCGGCCACCACTCCACGCCCACAGCATTGCTGTTCAATCACCTCCCTCTCAGCTGGAGACAGAGGTGACAGCACCCGACTCCTCTCCACCCCTGCTGGCAGTGCCAGCCCCCAACAGCATGGGCTGCCCGTCTCCAGCCCTGCTGCCCCAGACGGAGGAGGAGATGACGCGGGCTGCCATCACGAAAATCTGGACGGAGAACTGTGATGACCTGGACTCACAACAGCAGGAGCTGTTGTGGCGGCTGGTTGTGGAGTTTAAAGACAGCTTTGCACTGAGGGAGGATGACGTCGGGCGAACACAGCTGGTGGAGCGTGAGATTGACACCGGAGATGCCCGCCCGATAAAGTGCCGTCCCCGCCGAATGGGGTAACTAAGAAAGACTCTTATCCACTACCCCACGTGGATGAGTCTCCGGACCTAGTCTCAGGCTCTGCCTGGTTTTCCTCACTGGACTTCCGCTCGGGCTATTACTATTGCAGACGTGGAGAGGGTAGTGGCATATTTCAGCCGGGTGTTCAATAAGGCTGAGAAGCGCTACTGCGTGACCCGGCGAGAGCTCCTGGCAGTGGTGCTCTCCGTGCGCCATTTTAAATATTACCTGTGCGGTCTGCCCTTCACTGTGAGAACCGACCATTCAGCTCTCCAGTGGCTGATGTCATTCAGGGAGCCGGAGGGGCAGGTCGCCAGGTGGTTGGAGGAGCTCAAGGCCTATAACTTCACAGTGGTGCACAGGGCAGGAGCTCAACACAGCAATGCATATGCCCTCTCCCGTCGCCCATGTGCTGCCGACGGGTGCCACCACTGTGAACGGAGGGAGAGTCGGGAGCTTGAATTGTGTGAAGGCAGTGTGGCGGGCAGAGGTGGTTGACTGCTGGGAGCTGCAGATGGTAAGCGTGGGGGATTGGAGGCAACAGCAGGAACTTGACCCCGACCTACACCCTGTGCATCAGTGGGTGGAGTCACAGCAGAGGCTGCCATGGGAAGAGGTGGCAAGCCTCTCAGGTCACTAAGGGGCTGTGGTCAAAGTTTGACTCGCTGTGTCTGATCGACGGGGTGCTGCAGAGGGCGTGGAAAGAGCCTGCTACAGGGGATGAGCGTTGGCAGATGGTGGTCCCCAAGGGCCTGAGGGTAGCTGTACTGCAGGGCATGCACGGAGCCTCGGGGTCAGGCCACTTTGGTGTGACAAAAACGCTCCGCCGCCTCCGCCGAGGCTTCTATGGGGGCTACTTTCGGCGGGACGTGGAAGACTTCCGCAGACGGTGTGAATAATGCACTGCACGGAAAGGCCCAACAGGTCGGTCACATGCCCAGCTGCATCTAGTGCGGGCCCCCATGGAGAGAGAGTTGCTTTAGATGTAATGAGCCCACTTACCCGCACCAACAAGGGGAATGCCTACATCCTCTCTGTGATCGACTACAAAGTGGCCAGAGGCCTATGCCCTCCCAAACCAGGAGGCAGAGACTGTGGCAGATTCCTTGCTTGGAGGCATACTCAGCCGGTTTGGGATGCCGCACACACTGCACAGTGACCAGGGGAGAAATTTTGAGTCCAAGGTATTCGCTGCCATGTGCAGCCGAATGGGCATACAAAAGACACGAACCACCCCGTTACAGCCTCAAAGTGACGTGCACGTGGAGAGGCTCCACCGCACACTGGGTCAGCAGCTGGCCATACTGACATCGGAGCATCAGCGCGACTTGGATGAACATCTGCCGCTGGTGCTCATGGCGTGCCAGTCTGCAGTCCAGGAGTCGACCTCATGTTCCCCAGCACTCCTCATGCTAGGGAGGGAGCTCCGCACCCCAACAGAGCTGGCCTTTGGGCGGCCTCCAGACGGAATATGCGAGGAGGCTCCAGGACAGGCTTGAGTCTGCCCATGCGTTTGCCCGGGTGCAGCAGGAAAGTGCTGGTGCCATGCAAAAGCGTAACTATGACGTGCGGGCACGGGGTAGGCACTTCCAGGCTGGAGACCTTGTTTGGGTGTACAGCCCACAAAGAAAGAAGGGCCGGTGTCCAAAGCTTGACAGCCAGTGGGTGGGGCCCTGCAGGGTGTTGGAGCGGATGGGGGAGGTGGTGTATCGGGTGCAGCTACCGCCACGAGGACGGAAGGTTGCTCTGCACAGAGACAGACTGGCCCCCTATCGAGGCAATGCCTTTCCCCAGGTTCCAGGTAGCCCATGTCCCCTGCCCCTGGGTTAAGCCCGTCACCCCCCTTCTCACTACACACACACACACACCGCACCCCCCACAGCCAGTGCCTGATGGGGGTGACCCTGACTCTGTCCCTGTGGCCCCCTGGTCTCAGCCCACGTCCCCTGCCCCGGGGTTAAGCCTGTCACCTCCCTTCTCACATCCACAAAGGGCTAGGAGACCGCCCCAGAGTTTGGCAGACTTTGTTTGTTCCCTCAGGGACGAGGAACTTGGTAGCGGAGGGGTAATGTAACGACCAGTATGTTTAAATGTGTTCATGTTTTATAGTGTTGTGTGTGTGCCTGTGACCTTGCTCTCTGTCAGCCGCGGCAGCCCATGTGTTGCTATGCACTGCGGGGGCTGGCAGAGTAAGCAGGGGGCGGGGGCACCTGGTTAAGAGATGGTTTAACTTGCCTCTTGTGCTGGAAGTTCTGTGAGAAGCAGCCACAGAAACGTATGTGTTCAGCGGAAGTTATAACGGCCAATAAAGTCATTGCTGAATCATACTCGTAGTGTCTGGATCGCTAAAATACAAAACATTTACACCACTTTCATTAACATTAGAATGGTCAGTCCTGTCTGCAGACCTTCACATCTTTCATTCCTAGGTAGATACTGTTTCCCTTCCTAACACAGCCCACCTTATACCGTGAACCAGACCCCGAGAACTATTGATCTGATTAGGTTATTTGGCTATTTATGAGGTAACATGGAGAGTTTTGACAATATTCACACATTATAAGCATTTTAGTAATGGCGAATTTCAAAGAAAATATTACTGACTTTTGACTTTCAAAACATTCATAGATTTTTCCTTATAGAACTAAAGTGATGTTAAATAGCTGGTGGTATATATAGTTAATGGTTGTTTAAATGATTCTCCACCATGTCAGGGGTCATTATATAAATAAATGTAATTGACAGTGTGCACAGAAAGTGGTGAGTAAAAGTGTATTAAGATGTAATGTGTCTTAAGTGATGTTAAATCACTTGTACAGTTCTTTAACCTTCAGAAAACACATAGTTTATGGTGGTTTAAGTGATTCTCCACCATGTCAGGGTCATTATGTATCTGACGATCATGAAGAGTACCATAATACAATAGGCAGTGTATATAGATAATGATGTAATTTCTTTCCAATAGCTGCAACTAATCCTGCAGGAACAGGTTATATTGTATCTATTTTTTTTAAATGAAAAAACAATTTCCCCATTTATGGCAATTTCTCATTCATCACTATGGACTACTATATTACCCATCATCAGCAACATAAGAAAAAAAAAAAAGAAAAGCAAAACACTGAAGAGAAGCCTCATAAATGTGCCCACTGTAGAAAAGTATTTTTGAAAACCATATGTTAGTACATACTGGAGAATGGCCTCATCGATGTGTTCAGTATGGATAAGCATTTACAAACTCCACAGGTCTTAAAAGCACACATACTAATACACACAAGCAAAGCTAAGTGGTCCTATGTAAAAGTATTTTGGCTGCCATGTGTAGTTCATTGTAAATTCCTACAGTTCCGGGAGGTAGATCGGAGGTAGCTGAAGGGCTACACAGACCAAGCAGATAAGTCTTAAATAAAATAAGTCTTTTTGTAACGGTTCGTTGTTGCCAACTAATCACATAAAAAGGCATAGGTTTGTCAGTGAAAGATTGCGAGGACTGGATGCCACAAAATTCAGTGAAGTAGTATGCATAAACTACCTCTACATGTATTTATCAATCTCAGCCTTCTCCTGGAGCATTTCAACAGTTTACTCTGAAAATATTGACACAGTTCTATTATACCAAACACAAATGATACACATGAGTAGAACAAATGATCCATTTTCCTGAATGAAATTTAATAAAAAACACAGACAAATCAAGACCACCCTAAAAACTAAAAGGGTTTATAAAGAACTTTTTCTTCCTGGAGAGATAGGCAAGGAAGTAGAAATGCTCAACAAAAGTCCAGACCACACTCAAAATTGTCTACCTGAACCTTGAATTGTTAGACCAGCATTACTTCTAGACTTCTCTCTTTTCATGTCTCTGTTTCTTACAAAGTCTCTAATATTTTGGACTGTTCTGTTTCTGAGGACAGGCTCTTCATCTGTTTGGCACTGGTGGCACTCTGCCTTTTTGGCCAAATATCCTCTAGTTATGTGACCCTTGGAGTGCCTCATAACAGCTGCAACTTCAGATTTGACCACCTCTTTGGAGTTCCTAAAATGAACAAAACACAGCCCAAGAAAATGTACATATAAAAAAAGAGTACAGTACAGAATACAACTGAGAAACCTACCATAATAATGTAAAAGTCACTAGAATAACTTTTGTATAATAATGTATAATAAACTCTATGGTTCTTTGTTCCTTTACTGACCTTTAGACCTGGATCCACAGTTCAGGGTGACATCTTGAAGTGCCTACACAAGAAACATCCAATTGATTTATTTCATTAATTAAAAGCAAATACCTGTTAGTTCAGAAGGGTCTTTTTTGACATTTTCCGCTTATATTTCACAGTTTTATTTCAAACTTGAATATATATGGCTCCATCAAATGCAATCAGTTAAAGTGTTTTATAATGTCATTTTAGTTAACATTTCAAAGCATCAAAACTAAAATATTTGTCAGAAAAAAACCCATAAAACACTTAATGTTCAAGCATTCATACTTTTTTCTTGCCTTCTGTACTACAGCAAACCATTCTGCATTAATTTCAGTGTAGTATATTGTAATTTCTTGTGAGAACACATATGATGGTCTGTATGCCTCTCCAAAATATACCCAAAAACCTATCCAAATCCATATAAAGGTGTATCATGTATGTTTTGTGATTTTGAGCTATGTTTGTGTAGTAAAATATGTTTTGTGGAAGTGGTGTGGTGGGGTGTAGAGGTGGTGTGGAGGAGGTGTGGTGGGGTATGGAGGTGGTGTAGTGGTGTGTGGATGTGTGTGGTGGTGTGTGTAGGGGATGTAGTGGGGTGTGGATGTGTGTGGTGGGGTGTGAAGGTGGTGTAGTGGTCTGTGGAGGTGGTGTGGTGTGGATGTGTATGGTGGGGTGTGGATGTGTGTGGAGGAGGTGTGGTGGGGTATGGAGGTGTGAAGTGTGGTGTGGAGGTGGTGTTTAGTGGGGTGATGGGGTGTGTGGTGGGGTGTGGAGGTGGTGTAGTGGTGTTTAGTGGGGTGTGTAGGTGTGTGGTGTGGAGGTGGTGTAGTGGGGTGTGGAGGTGTAGTGGTGTGTGGAGGAGGTGTGGTGTTGTGTAGAGGTGTGTGGTGGGGTGTGGAGGTGGTGTAGTGGTGTTTAGTGGGGTGTGGAGGTGTGGTGGGGTGTGGAGGTGTGTGGTGGGGTGTTGAGGTGGTGTAGTGGTGTTTAGTGGGGTGTGGAGGTGTGTGGGTGGGTGTGGAGGTGTGTGGTGGGGTGTGGAGGTGGTGTAGTGGTGTTTAGTGGGGTGTGGAGGTGTGTGGGTGGGTGTGGAGGTGTGTGGTGGGGTGTGGAGGTGGTGTAGTGGTGTTTAGTGGGGTGTGGAGGTGTGTGGGTGGGTGTGGAGGTGTGTGGTGGGGTGTGGAGGTGGTGTAGTGGTGTTTAGTGGGGTGTGGAGGTGGTGTAGTGGTGTTTAGTGGGGTGTGGAGGTGTGTGGTGGGGTGTGGAGGTGATGTGGAGGTTGTGTGGTGGGGTGTTGAGATGGGGTGATGGGGTGTGTATGGTTTAGCCTATCAAGAAATCTGCCTTCGCTCATAACTGTGATATCACAAAATGGTTGTGAACCATATTGTCCTTCCAGTGCAATGTGTTACTAAGATCAGCTAGATAACTAGCTATTATATCATGCAAATGGACCTCTTTCGTTTCAACAGTTTAAGGTTATTTAAAAGTTTCCATCCGTCATTATAGATGGAAATTCACTACAAATATCTAATAACCCTTTTGCAGATCACATAAATGTACTATACCTTCTCTGAGCTCACGTCAGGCAAGGATGACGCTGCCACCTCCCTGGTGGAAGCAACTCTGCAATCCTGTAAAGTAGAAGATTAAACCTTTCATAAAACACAGACTTCAGTTTAACAAACGCATAATAATTAATCTGGATATATGGCTTCTTGTGGATCACTGACAAACTCCTCGTAAATCATGGTGTCCTCCCAGTGCAGTGTGGTGCCAGAGTTGTGTATGGTGTAGCCATCTAGAAATCTGCCTTCGCTCATAACTGTGACATCACAAAGTCCTTGTAAATCATGGTGTCCTCCCAGTGCAGTGTGATGCCAGAGTTGTGTATGGTGTAGCCATCTAGAAATCTGCCTTCGCTCATAACTGTGACATCATAAAGTCCTTGTAAATCATGGTGTCCTCCCAGTGCAGTGTGATGCCAGAGTTGTGTATGGTGTAGCCATCTAGAAATCTGCCTTCGCTCATAACTGTGACATCACAAAGTCCTTGTAAATCATGGTGTCCTCCCAGTGCAGTGTGGTTCCAGACAGAGTTGTGTATGGTTTAGCCTATCAAGAAATCTGCCTTCACTCATAACTGTGACATCACAAAATCCTTCTAAACCAAAAGGGCTAGCATTCAAAATCTCACTTCCAGTTCTTGCCAACTGTTTCATTACACTAATGTGACAGTGCTGAAGAACTCAATTTCTTTAATTTGTTACACTGTGTGGCTATACAGCGGGTGAAATACCGTAAATCCTCAAATAAAGGCCGGGATTCAATTAGAAGCCGGGCTTCAGATAGTAGCCGGGGTCGTGGTCCATACGGACAAATAAAGGCCGGGCCCCGAATACAAGCCGGGGGTAAAATAAAGTAGCCTATACTGTAGCCTACCAGCATCAGTCCGTCAGCTCAAAGTAGACATCACAATTTAATTGAATGCATTTCACAAATACATGTTCTCCTCATGTTTAATATTTTATTAAATAATATTGTTGGCTAATTTCATGGGCTGTTTGCCACGTAGGACTAGGCTACTAGGCGAATTCGTTATTGTTTAGCCTAAATGCACGTATCGTACAGCCTACTGTTGTTTATCTGTAACGTTTTAGTTTGCTAGGTTACTTTTTCCAGAAGGGATCATAAAGCAGTAGTAGACTTACGTAACTTTGATATTAGATTCAAAGAGACGGTGTATGCTGATTGCTGAAGAACATTCGGGAGAAAAAATAGCAAAGAAGTTTGACATTGACCCGAGACGAATGCGATACGCTACGACTAGCAGGTGGAGGTAGAAAGAAAGTTAGGCTGGATATCAAACCAGCTCGTTGAGTACATGTTTTCAGTCCGCGATAAGCATTATAGAGTGTCTAGAAAAATTATTAAAATCCAGGCTTTGGAAATCTTTTCCTCCGTGACTGACAGTGGAGACCATAACTCCGATGTTTATTTTTTATGTTGACACCGCACCTAAAGCGCTACGCGATGTGCAAGAAGTGTTGAATGCAATGAATTATATTAGCCTACTGCAATTATGCCCATTATTTAAATAATAAAATTGCCCCTAATACAAGCCTGCCCCAAATAAAGGCCGGTGCGCTGTGTAGCTTAAGTAAATACAAGCCCCGGCCACAATTGGAGGATTTACGGTAAGCGGGTGAACGTCGCCATTTTTCTCAGTAAATATATTTCCAAAGGTGCTATTGACATGCAACTTTCACCGCATGTTGGTAACAACCCAAGTAATACATACATACAAAAAAAAATAAGAAAATACATTCAGAAATTAAGTAATGTGTATTAATGTGAAATAACACAGGAAAAAAGTATTGAACACATGAAGAAAGGAAGGTGCAAAAAGGCATGGAAAGCTAAGAAAACAGCTGGAATCTTTCAGTAATTAGAAAGCAATCCGGCCGTTAGTCAGTGCAAATTAATATCCCAATTGATGGCCTATAAAAAGGTGTCTTATTACCAAGGTGTCACACAAGAAGCATCTCATGATGGGTAAAAGCAAAGAGCTTTCTCAAGACCTTTGCAACCTTATTGTTGCAAAACATACTGATGGCATTGGTTACAGACGCATTTCTAAAAGTGGAAAGAACATCATTTCACCATAAGCTAGCCACGACCAGGTGCTCCTCGGAAGATTTCTGACAGAGGAGTGAAAAGAATTATCAGAGGAGTTGTCAAAGAGCCAAGGACCACTCGTGGAGAGCTTCAGTAAGACCTGAAATTTGCAGGTACAGTTGTTTAAAAGAATGCACTCAACCGCCATGGCCTGTATGCACACTCACCACATAAGACTCCATTACTGAAGAAAAAAGCATGTTGAAGCTCGTTGAAAGTTCGCAGCACGAAATGTTGACAAGTCTGTGAAATACTGGGAGAATAGTCTGGTCAGATGAGAGCAAAATTGAACTCTTTGGATGACATAATGCACACCATGTTTGTAGGAGACATGGCACTGCACATCATCCCAACAGTGACGTTTGGAGGTGGAAACATCATGGTGTGGGACTGCTTTTCAGCATAAGGTACTGGCAAACGTCACACAATTGAAGCAAGGATGAATGGAGAACTGTACCGAGACATCCTTGATAAAAATGTGCTGCCATCTACCAGGATGTTGAAGATGAAACAAGGGTGGACATTTCAGCAAGACAATGATCAGCCAAGGACACTCTCAATTGGTTTCAGAGAAAGAAAATAAGGATGCTGGAATGGCCCAGACAATCACCTGAATTGAATCCATTTGAAAATCTAAGAACTGAAGATCAGAGTTCATAGAAGAGGCCCACAGAACTTTCAAGATATGAAGACTGTTTGTGTGGAAGAATGGGCCAAACTCACATCTGAGCAATGCATACAAGTAGTTTCTCCATACAGGAAGCGTCTTGAAGCCGTCATTAGCTACAAAGGCTTTTGTACAAAGTATTCAATAAATAACAGTAAGCGTGTTCAATACTTTGTCCCTGTGTCTTTTCATATTATTAGACATAGCTTAATTTCTGAAAAAAATTGTTTTGATTTCTTGTATGTTTGGATTACCTGGGTTGTTACCAACATCTGGTGAAAATTTCATGTCAATAACACCTTTGGAAATATATTTACTGAGAAAAATGGTGACGTGTTCAATACTTATTTCACCCGCCGTATCAATTGGTTTTGGTTGTAGTGCTGGAGAGCTTGGAAGTGCTGTTTTTACTGGGCAATATAGACCACAAAACAAGACTCATACTCACCATCAACATATCTGAAAAGGAGAGACTGAACTCATCTGGGAGAAAAAAATGACAAATAAAAAGCCCCTTTCAGTAAAACAGTAATTGACACAAAACATTATCTGCAAAAAGTAATCACATATTTGAAGATGAGTTTCTATACAGCTAATCTGAATAGACAACGCAAAGATGTCACCACTCGTTGGTAAATAATAGCTGACTGATATGATGCTGGCATGGCAGTGTGACATTCACCACAAGATAATGGTAGACAGCAGATACTTAAAATAACGTTATTCAATGGAGATATCGCATGCGAACAGTAGCTCAAGCACTAATCAAATATTGCAAACTAGCCTTCTAATCCCGGGCAAATTCTGCAAATTATAATGTTTCATATATAGTATAGTCGATTAACAGTTAAGGTTATACATAGGTTATACATATTTTGCAAACTACCTTCTTGTATTCTTCAATTCGGTCTACTCGTTCCTTTAAAGATATACATTGAAACCGTGACTGATAAATTCTGATAGTGTGACATTCACCACAAAATAATGGTAGACAGCAGATACTTCAATTAACGTTATTAATGAAGATATCTTCTTATTTTCTGATTAACCCATCTCATGGTTTGTCTAAAACTAACAAGCTATACTTAAGCAACGTCAGACTACGCCAGCGAACAGCGCCCATCGAATATTGCAAGTTTGCAAACTAGCTCACGAATCTCGGGCGAATACCGCAAATTATAACTTTGCAAATGCAATTTAAACATTCACTCACCAGCCTTCACACACGGTAAAATGTATTAATGAATAATGGCGAATCACTTTCTGATATTTAATTCTCTAACTGTAATAAACCACACTAGACTACTACAAGCACCACGATGTTTCTGGGGCTAAGTATGGGAAGCAAACCAAGATATGCTGTTGACTCGGGGGATTGGAATGACCAGAAACGAAGTAATAGTAAATGAAAAAGGGCTTAACCAAAATGAAGTGAATAAAACGTAAACCCTTTGCAGGTTCTAATCAACACAAGTTGACACTGTTACTCTTCCTTTGCTGTAAGGCTAAACTGACATATATTGCCACCCTAGCTAGCTAGCTAGCTAGCATAGCCTAGCTAAAGATATAAGATGCTTGCCTTCTCCAACCTTGATTTCTACACACGTCGCGTGACAATTTTTCAAATGAATGTGATATGGATGAAATATGAATGAAAAAACTTAAACTTACCGTTTTGGTTGTAGACACTCTTGTCTTCTTAATTTTAGATGTTGTTCTCGCAGGGGAAGGCAAAGTGTTGGTCTTGGTGTATTACGACCCCAATTTACCTGAAAGTGTAAAGTTGCTACTGCGCCTGCGCATCATGCTTCCCGCTTATTTCCAACGTACATTCCCAATACACGCCCATTTTGTGTATGTTTTTGGACAGAAATGTGTATGACTCTGCAGTGACAAAACCTGTCGATAGTTGGCGCATTTTTTTTCCTGGGATACACATCAATACACAAAAAAACATGTTTTGTGGTTTATTAGGACTTCGCCCAAAAAAGCGGGAGGTTGTTCCTCAGGCTGAAATAAACTCAAATACAATGTCGGGATTATGAGGACAGGGCCTCGGTCTTCATAATCCCAAATGTCCTCATAGTGTTGGTATGTATTCAGGTAAATTGGGGTCGTAATACACCAAGACCAACACACACAAACACACACACACAAACGCACACACACACACACACACAGCTCCCCTCCCACCTCCCCCCTGGCTGACTGCCACACAGCTTCTCCAGCCACTAACCATCTAACTAATATCAGTCAGTAATATCAATAGCTAAACATACTTGTAATAACAGAACACTCACCGTCTTGAAAACTCACGGCAATCTTGAAAGAAATGTCTCTGAAATTTGTCTTTAAGAATCTTGCTGCTCCACTCTCCAGCTCTTTCGCCCACAAAATGGCGACAGAGTAGGTCAGGCTTATATACTGGGGAGAGATTCTGAGAGGCGGGTTCAGGCTTTGCTTCAGGGGGACTCTTGAAACAGTCAACAGAGGAATTTGAAGAATTTGAGGGTGCCTTGAAACTTTCTCGGTGTGTGTGTGAAAGAGAGAGAGTTGTGTGTGTGTGTCTGTGTGTCTGTGTGCCTGTGTGTTTGTCTGTGTGTCTGTGTGCCTGTGTGTGTGTCTGTGTGCCTGTGTGTGTGTGTGTGTTGTCTTTAGGTGTAAATGCAAGCTGAGTGCTGATGTAAATGGCTGAATTCCTAGTGCTATGAGAGCTGCAGTGGTAGCACAGGAAGAGATGACAGATTTCTCCTCCTTTTCTGTCAGAGGCAACCGTGGCCTACTGGTTAGGGTTCAGCGCTCAAGCTGGGGCCCATAAGGCCATCTAAGAGGGGGGGGGAGAAAAAAGAGGGGGAAGAAGGAAAAAGGGAGAAAAGAGAGGAGAAAAGAAGAGAGGAGGAAGGAGGAAGAAAATGTGGGTGTTTCTGCATCCATACCTATCTGAGAAATGCATTTCTAACTGCTTTAACAATATTTGGACCCACAACTGGTTTTGTCTGCAGACGGGATACGAACCTACGATTTGGGAATTATGAGTTCCGTTTTTTTCACATCCTCTCCGCGGATATTTATATCAAATTAAGAGCTCCATAAGTGCATTTCCCATAACTTACAGAACACATAAAATTAGTATAATTGACACAATAGGATACAAATCAGCAACATAAAAAACTATTAATGAGAACACAAAACTCAACAACCCCACTATATTTCTATCTAAATTTAAACAATCGTCTCATACAAATACATTTGTGTTCTTTATGTGTAATAATTATTTATTTCTTCTCCCACATACCTGTACCCAGTGGCGGACCTACCATTAAGGCTAACTAGGCAACTGCCTTAGGCCCTCACCCAGCAGAAAGCCCACGATAAATTGCCCACCCAGGCACTGATGGGACGGCCTAAGTCCATAACCAACCGGCCCTCCCGCAGATATCGTCGGTTGCGACAGTTTTCCTTGCTTAAGCGAATACATTATATACCTGTCATGATAACCAACGGGATTCACTGTCTGCTATTTATACTACTCCTAGTGACCTGTATTCACACTCATGGTTACTATTGTCTTACTATTTTCTAATCTCCTCCGTCAGTCTTACTATGTTTATTTGTTATTAAATGTTAATCACTCTAGCCTAATACTTGCATGTCTCGCTCGTAGACACCTTTAACACCCCTACACACACACACACACACACACACACACACATAATCACACACCCAGCATGCAACACTATCATTACCACTGATGTTTACACCCCATCGTATGTTCTGTTCTGTTCATTTCTACAACAAAGTTCAAACCAGTGGCGGCGGACCTTAAGGGCGATTGTGGCGACGAACTGCTTTCAGGAAAAGGAGATTTTTTTCTCTGTCGGCGTACTAATTAAGATATATTGACAACAAAACAATTAGGACTTCCTACACCAAATGTATCGATTCAACAGGTTTCTATAAAGGGTGGAACCCTACATCCAAGAATTGGAACGAAAGAAAATCATGGCTAGCACGCTGTGAAGTGGCTAACGCGGTCTGTATTTCTTTATTTGTAGGCTACCGCTGTCACTTTTCATAGGTTGTATAGTGTGAATGTTCGCTTTTTGCCCTAACACTGAGTTATTTTCTTTGTGAAGACTTAGTTAGCTTTTGTAAGCCAATACTTTCGAGATCAGTCAATAAATATAGTTGGTTTTGACTTATATGTTGCCCCCTTCTTTACGTTGTTACTGGACATTTATGTGTCCTGTAAAGCTATGTTGCATCATACAACATTTGAGACATGTGGATAATGAAAAAGTGGGATAATTTAATGCGGAGCCAAATCATGTTTGCTTATGAAGGCTCCTGAATGCAACTTTCTTCCATATAACTAGCTACTGTAGCTATGTAGGTAGAGGGGAAATATTTTGATTGTGTGCTGCCATCTACTATACAAAAAGGTATTGCTGTATGAGTTAATCAGCCTACAAAAAAAATGATATTGCTTAATGTAGGTCGCCCTAATCATTATCAAAAAAATTGTGTACTCTTTCTCTGCTGACATTTATTCCTAAAGGCTCTGTAGTTATACATGTAGGCCTAACCATCTGATACTAGCCCAGAGTTAAGCATATTCATCTAGCAAACTATAGGCCCTACCTTCCTTGGAGTGTTACAATAGCCAGTATCATTTTATTCCATGTGTCCATCCAGGCAAATTTGTGGATCCAAATGTTATTAAAAAACATATATAATGTTATTTCTTTGTAATCATCCAAAATTATGTTAAGTGTATGGGTATTTTGCATACATTGAGCGGGCAACGTGCCGTATATTAAGTGGGCCGCTCTGACAGACAACTCCCGGGCCACTTTTTCCCCCCAGTCCGCCCCTGCTTTGAGGTGGCCCTTTTTTTTTTGCATTAAAAGGACGGATGAAGAGGGCCCCTGGCTATGTTTTCGCCTTAGGCCCCCAAATGACTAGGTCCGCCACTGCTCTCGATTTCGCGCCGTCACCCGGTGGCAAAAGCTCTTTCTGTGATCCTCCAGGCCTTAGGGGGATTTTCAGAAGGTGTCCGAGAAAGGTGCATGGTCGTCGGACTGACCGTTTTCGGTCGGATGGGTATTTTGTGGAGCCTCCGCCACCACGCCTCCGCCACCACCCCCAACTTTTTCGTACCCATGGTTAACCAAAACCCTACCCATGGTTAACCAAAATGGACTTCAAAATCCACAGTTTTCAGACCTCCAGAGGGGTAGGACCCTGCTCAAAAGTGTCCGAGAATACTGCACCTTCAGCGGACATGCCATGAGCCTCTAGACCCCTCTATATCCTCCAGGAGGACCAGGATTTGAGGAACATGTGTCCGAGAACAGTGCACCTTCAGCGGACTGGCCCTGAGCAGCTACACCACTGGTTACATCCTCCACAGGCACCAGGATGTGACAGAATGTGTCCGAGAATAGGTCACCTTCAGCGGACATGCCTTGAGCCTCTAGACCCCTATATATCCTCCGGGAGAGGGAGGAGAGTGTGGTCAACAGTCCGCTTCAAACCGCTTGAAAATCGGACACTCAGAGGCTGAGTTACCTCTTTGTGGAACTTTTTTTATTTTTCGTTCTGAGCCTAAGTCCACTTTTTTAGGGTGCTCTCGATTACGCGCCATCACCCGGTGGCAAAACCTCTTTCTGTGATCCTCCAGGCCTTAGGGGGATTTTCAGAAGGTGTCCGAGAAAGGTGCATGGTCGTCGGACTGACCGTTTTCGGTCGGGAGGGTATTTTCTGGAGCCTCCGCCACCACCCCCAACTTTTTCATACCCATGGTTAACCAAAACCCTACCCATGGTTAACCAAAATGGACTTAGAAAAAATCCACAGTTTTCAGACCTCCAGAGGGGTAGGACCCTGCTCAAAGGTGTCCGAGAATACTGCACCTTCAGCGGACATGCCATGAGCCTCTAGACCCCTCTATATCCTCCAGGAGGACCAAGATTTGAGGAACATGTGTCCGAGAACAGTGCACTTTCAGCGGACTGGCCCTGAGCAGCTACACCCCTGGTTACATCCTCCACAGGCACCAGGATGTGACAGAATGTGTCCGAGAATAGGTCACCTTCAGCGGACATGCCTTGAGCCTCTAGACCCCTATATATCCTCCGGGAGAGGGAGGAGAGTGTGGTCAACAGTCCGCTTCAAACCGCTTGAAAATCGGACACTCAGAGGCTGAGTTACCTCTTTGTGGAACTTTTTTTATTTTTCGTTCTGAGCCTAAGTCCACTTTTTTAGGGTGCTCTCGATTTCGCGCCGTCACCCGGTGGCAAAACCTCTTTCTGTGATCCTCCAGGCCTTAGGGGGATTTTCATAAGGTGTCCGAGAAAGGTGCATGGTCGTCGGACTGACCGTTTTCGGTCGGGAGGGTATTTTGTGGAGCCTCCGCCACCACCCCCAACTTTTTCGTACCCATGGTTAACCAAAACCCTACCCATGGTTAACCAAAATGGACTTAGAAAAAATCCACAGTTTTCAGACCTCCAGAGGGGTAGGACCCTGCTCAAAGGTGTCCGAGAATACTGCACCTTCAGCGGACATGCCATGAGCCTCTAGACCCCTCTATATCCTCCAGGAGGACCAGGATTTGAGGAACATGTGTCCGAGAACAGTGCACCTTCAGCGGACTGGCCCTGAGCAGCTAAACCACTGGTTACATCCTCCACAGGCACCAGGATGTGACAGAATGTGTCCGAGAATAGGTCACCTTCAGCGGACATGCCTTGAGCCTCTAGACCCCTATATATCCTCCGGGAGAGGGAGGAGAGTGTGGTCAACAGTCCGCTTCAAAATCGGACACTCAGAGGCTGAGTTACCTCTTTGTGGAACTTTTTTTATTTTTCGTTCTGAGCCTAAGTCCACTTTTTTAGGGTGCTCTCGATTTCGCGCCGTCACCCGGTGGCAAAACCTTTTTCTGTGATCCTCCAGGCCTTAGGGTGATTTTCAGAAGGTGTCCGAGAAAGGTGCATGGTCGTCGGACTGACCGTTTTCGGTCGGGAGGGTATTTTGTGGAGCCTCCGCCACCAACCCCAACTTTTTCGTACCCATGGTTAACCAAAACCCTACCCATGGTTAACCAAAATGGACTTAGAAAAAATCCACAGTTTTCAGACCTCCAGAGGGGTAGGACCCTGCTCAAAGGTGTCCGAGAATACTGCACCTTCAGCGGACATGCCATGAGCCTCTAGACCCCTCTATATCCTCCAGGAGGACCAGGATTTGAGGAACATGTGTCCGAGAACAGTGCACCTTCAGCGGACTGGCCCTGAGCAGCTACACCCCTGGTTAACCAAAACCCTACCCATGGTTAACCAAAATGGACTTAGAAAACACTGGAGGCCTACAGACACACACACCTCCCCAGACAGGCCTAAGAAGCCTCCTGTCTATTAAAGGTCCCCAAAGGTCAGAGAGACAGACAGAGAGCTCCAAACACTGCCCAGTGTGTTGGGTTCACTTACTGGGAGGTCTACAGACACACACACCTCCCCAGACAGGCCTAAGAAGCCTGCTGTCTATTAAAGGTCCCCAAAGGTCAGAGAGACACACAAAGAGCTCCCAGCACTGCCCAGTGTGTTGTGTTCACTTACTGGGAGGCCTACAGACACACACACCTCCCCAGACAGGCCTAAGAAGCCTGC
This sequence comes from Sprattus sprattus, assembly GCF_963457725.1. Classification (NCBI taxonomy): domain Eukaryota; kingdom Metazoa; phylum Chordata; class Actinopteri; order Clupeiformes; family Clupeidae; genus Sprattus; species Sprattus sprattus. The sequence goes on along the minus strand of NC_137923.1, from coordinate 50,895,351 downwards.
TGTCTATTAAAGGTCCCCAAAGGTCAGAGAGACACCCAGAGAGCTCCAAACACTGCCCAGTGTGTTGGGTTCACTTACTGGGAGGCCTACAGACACACACACCTCCCCAGACAGGCCTAAGAAGCCTGCTGTCTATTAAAGGTCCCTAAAGGTCAGAGAGACACACAGAGAGCTCCAAACACTGCCCAGTGTGTTGGGTTCACTTACTGGGAGGCCTACAGACACACACACCTCCCCAGACAGGCCTAATTAGCCTGCTGTCTATTAAAGGTCCCCAGAGGTCAGAGAGACACACAGAGAGCTCCAAACACTGCCCTGTGTACTGTGTTAAGTCACAGCAAGCCCCAATGGCTCACACTTGTCTCCCTTTAGGCCCAAAAATTCTGCCTGCTATTAAAGCTCTCTGAGGGTCCCACAGACACACACAGAGCTCCCAGCACTGCCCAGCACTAATCCTAACCCCCAGTACTGCCCTTAGCCCCAGCCCACTGCCCCCAAACACAGTGAGCTCCACGAGGCTCCCACAGACACACACAGAGCTCCCAGCACTGCTGGACGTCTAACTGAGGTCGCCATTGAATTCTAGATAGCTCGCTCCGTTTCTCACTTGCCGCCACAGCCTTCAGACAATCAGTCATCAGCACAAGTTCGCCTCATGAAAACCGGAGATTCATACCGATCTGCCACGCCCCACTGTGTGGTGTGTTTGTTTAGTGTGTAGCGCAGTTGACTGTGTGGTGTGTTTGTTTAGTGTGTAGCGCAGTTGCACTACGGGGTGTTGAGCTGCTTATTATGTGTAGGTTTTTAAGGATGCAATGTGCATCGTGGTCCGGTGCTTCCGCCCTGTATAGCTTTTCCTTTATAGAGTCGAGCTTTTCTTTCATATTAAAGCTCTCTGAGGGTCCCACAGACACACACAGAGCTCCCAGCACTGCCCAGCACTAACCCAGTACTGCCCTCAGCCCCAGCACCCAAACACAGTGAGCTTCATGAGGCTCCCACAGACACACACAGAGCTCCCAGCACTGCTGGACGTCTAACTGAGGTCGCCATTGAATTCTAGATAGCTCGCTCCGTTTCTCACTTGCCGCCACAGCCTTCAGACGATCAGTCATCAGCACAAGTTCGCCTCATGAAAACCGGAGATTCATACCGATCTGCCACGCCCCACTGTGTGGTGTGTTTGTTTAGTGTGTAGCGCAGTTGACTGTGTGGTGTGTTTGTTAAGTGTGTAGCGCAGTTGCACTACGGGGTGTTGAGCTGCTTATTATGTGTAGGTTTTTAAGGATATAATGTGCATCGTGGTCCGGTGCTTCTGCCCTGTATAGCTTTTCCTTTATAGAGTCGAGCCTTTCTTTCATACCGGGGAGTCATTCACAACTTAGGACAGAGTTGCTTCAGGTGGGATTTGAACCTGCAATTCTGAGATGGTTTTCTGGAATCTTACCCTTTGCGGGTTTCGAACCTGTGCTCATCAGGTCTGTGGTGCCGCGCCCTACCCACTAAGCCACCGTGCTGGTACAGAGTTCCGCCTGTCAGTGCGCCCAAATCACCGATTCCTCACCCCATATTTTCCCAGGCTCTTTCTCTTTCAATCTTTCTCTCTCTCAGAGTTGCTTCATGTGGGGTTCGATCCTACGATTTTCAGGTGGTTTCGTCGAAACTAACACCTTTAATGGGTGGTTTCACCGAGACTTGCCCTTCGCGGGGTTCGAACCTGTGCTTCTCAGGTACCTCAGCCACTAATATGCCTCTCCCCACTCATCCGGGGCAAATTCTCGCTAGAGAAGGGTTCGGCGCGGTGACAGAGAGCTCCGTAGAGCCCTCGGCGTCCCCGGCCTGGAGGCTGACCGCGGTGGCGGGGAGGTGGGACCTGTGAGACAGGGTGCCTCCCCTGGCGGGTCACGGTTTCCAATCGGTCAGAAGGTTTAGGAGAGGAGAGGGAGGAGAGTGTGGTCAAAAGTCCGCTTCAAACCGCTTGAAAATCGGACACTCAGAGGCTGAGTTACCTCTCGTGGAACTTTTTTTATTTTTCGTTCTGAGCCTAGTCCACTTTTTTAGGGTGCTCTCGATTTCGCGCCGTCACCCGGTGGCAAAACCTCTTTCTGTGATCCTCCAGGCCTTAGGGGGATTTTCAGAAGGTGTCCGAGAAAGGTGCATGGTCGTCGGACTGACCGTTTTCGGTCGGGAGGGTATTTTGTGAGCCTCCGCCACCACCCCCAACTTTTTCATACCCATGGTTAACCAAAACCCTACCCAGGGTTAACCAAAATGGACTTAGAAAAAATCCACAGTTTTCAGACCTCCAGAGGGGTAGGACCCTGCTCAAAGGTGTCCGAGAATACTGCACCTTCAGCGGACATGCCTCGAGCCTCTAGACCCCTCTATATCCTCCAGGAGGACCAGGATTTGAGGAACATGTGTCCGAGAACAGTGCACCTTCAGCGGACTGGCCCTGAGCAGCTAAACCCCTGGTTAACCAAAACCCTACCCATGGTTAACCAAAATGGACTTAAAAAAAATCCACAGTTTTCAGACCTCCAGAGGGGTAGGACCCTGCTCAAAGGTGTCCGAGAATACTGCACCTTCAGCGGACATGCCATGAGCCTCTAGACCCCTCTATATCCTCCAGGAGGACCAGGATTTGAGGAACATGTGTACGAGAACAGTGCACCTTCAGCGGACTGGCCCTGAGCAGCTACACCCCTGGTTACATCCTCCACAGGCACCAGGATGTGACAGAATGTGTCCGAGAATAGGTCACCTTCAGCGGACATGCCTTGAGCCTCTAGACCCCTATACATCCTCCGGGACAGGGAGGAGAGTGTGGTCAACAGTCCGCTTCAAACCGCTTGAAAATCGGACACTCAGAGGCTGAGTTACCTCTTTGTGGAACTTTTTTTATTTTTCGTTCTGAGCCTAAGTCCACTTTTTTAGGGTGCTCTCGATTTCGCGCCGTCACCTGTTGGCAAAACCTCTTTCTGTGATCCTCCAGGCCTTAGGGGGATTTTCAGAAGGTGTCCGAGAAAGGTGCATGGTCGTCGGACTGACCGTTTTCGGTCGGGAGGGTATTTTGTGAGCCTCCGCCACCACCCCCAACTTTTTCATACCCATGGTTAACCAAAACCCTACCCAGGGTTAACCAAAATGGACTTAGAAAAAATCCACAGTTTTCAGACCTCCAGAGGGGTAGGACCCTGCTCAAAGGTGTCCGAGAATACTGCACCTTCAGCGGACATGCCTCGAGCCTCTAGACCCCTCTATATCCTCCAGGAGGACCAGGATTTGAGGAACATGTGTCCGAGAACAGTGCACCTTCAGCGGACTGGCCCTGAGCAGCTAAACCCCTGGTTAACCAAAACCCTACCCATGGTTAACCAAAATGGACTTAGAAAACACTGGAGGCCTACAGACACACACACCTCCCCAGACAGGCCTAAGAAGCCTCCTGTCTATTAAAGGTCCCCAAAGGTCAGAGAGACACACAGAGAGCTCCAAACACTGCCCAGTGTGTTGGGTTCACTTACTGGGAGGCCTACAGACACACACACCTCCCCAGACAGGCCTAAGAAGCCTGCTGTCTATTAAAGGTCCCCAAAGGTCAGAGAGACACACAGAGAGCTCCCAGCACTGCCCAGTGTGTTGTGTTCACTTACTGGGAGGCCTACAGACACACACACCTCCCCAGACAGGCCTAAGAAGCCTGCTGTCTATTAAAGGTCCCCAAAGGTCAGAGAGACACCCAGAGAGCTCCAAACACTGCCCAGTGTGTTGGGTTCACTTACTGGGAGGCCTACAGACACACAAACCTCCCCAGACAGGCCTAAGAAGCCTGCTGTCTATTAAAGGTCCCCAAAGGTCAGAGAGACACACAGAGAGCTCCAAACACTGCCCAGTGTGTTGGGTTCACTTACTGGGAGGCCTAGAGACACACACACCTCCCCAGACAGGCCTAATTAGCCTGCTGTCTATTAAAGGTCCCCAGAGGTCAGAGAGACACACAGAACACTGCCCTGTGTACTGTATTAAGTCACAGCAAGCCCCAATGGCTCACACTTGTCTCCCTTTAGGCCCAAAAATTCTGCCTGCTATTAAAGCTCTCTGAGGGTCCCACAGACACACACAGAGCTCCCAGCACTGCCCAGCACTAACCCTAACCCCCAGTACTGCCCTTAGCCCCAGCCCACTGCCCCCAAACACAGTGAGCTTCACGAGGCTCCCACAGACACACACAGAGCTCCCAGCACTGCTGGACGTCTAACTGAGGTCGCCATTGAATTCTAGATAGCTCGCTCCGTTTCTCACTTGCCGCCACAGCCTTCAGACAATCAGTCATCAGCACAAGTTCGCCTCATGAAAACCGGAGATTCATACCGATCTGCCACGCCCCACTGTGTGGTGTGTTTGTTTAGTGTGTAGCGCAGTTGACTGTGTGGTGTGTTTGTTTAGTGTGTAGCGCAGTTGCACTACGGGGTGTTGAGCTGCTTATTATGTGTAGGTTTTTAAGGATGCAATGTGCATCGTGGTCCGGTGCTTCCGCCCTGTATAGCTTTTCCTTTATAGAGTCGAGCCTTTCTTTCATATTAAAGCTCTCTGAGGGTCCCACAGACACACACAGAGCTCCCAGCACTGCCCAGCACTAACCCTGACCCCCAGTACTGCCCTCAGCCCCAGCCCACTGCCCCCAAACACAGTGAGCTTCATGAGGCTCCCACAGACACACACAGAGCTCCCAGCACTGCTGGACGTCTAACTGAGGTCGCCATTGAATTCTAGATAGCTCGCTCCGTTTCTCGCTTGCCGCCACAGCCTTCAGACGATCAGTCATCAGCACAAGTTCGCCTCATGAAAACCGGAGATTCATACCGATCTGCCACGCCCCACTGTGTGGTGTGTTTGTTTAGTGTGTAGCGCAGTTGACTGTGTGGTGTGTTTGTTAAGTGTGTAGCGCAGTTGCACTACGGGGTGTTGAGCTGCTTATTATGTGTAGGTTTTTAAGGATATAATGTGCATCGTGGTCCGGTGCTTCTGCCCTGTATAGCTTTTCCTTTATAGAGTCGAGCCTTTCTTTCATACCGGGGAGTCATTCACAACTTAGGACAGAGTTGCTTCAGGTGGGATTTGAACCTGCAATTCTCAGATGGTTTTCTGGAATCTTACCCTTTGCGGGTTTCGAACCTGTGCTCATCAGGTCTGTGGTGCCGCGCCCTACCCACTAAGCCACCGTGCTGGTACAGAATTCCGCCTGTCAGTGCGCCCAAATCACCGATTCCTCACCCCATATTTTCCCAGGCTCTTTCTCTTTCAATCTTTCTCTCTCTCAGAGTTGCTTCATGTGGGGTTCGATCCTACGATTTTCAGGTGGTTTCGTCGAAACTAACACCTTTAATGGGTGGTTTCACCGAGACTTGCCCTTCGCGGGGTTCGAACCTGTGCTTCTCAGGTACCTCAGCCACTAATATGCCTCTCCCCACTCATCCGGGGCAAATTCTCGCTAGAAAAGGGTTCGGCGCGGTGACAGAGAGCTCCGTAGAGCCCTCGGCGTCCCCGGCCTGGAGGCTGACCGCGGTGGCTGGGAGGTGGGACCTGTGAGACAGGGTGCCTCCCCTGGCGGGTCACGGTTTCCAATCGGTCAGAAGGTTTAGGAGAGGAGAGGGAGGAGAGTGTGGTCAACAGTCCGCTTCAAACCGCTTGAAAATCGGACACTCAGAGGCTGAGTTACCTCTCGTGGAACTTTTTTTATTTTTCGTTCTGAGCCTAAGTCCACTTTTTTAGGGTGCTCTCGATTTCGCGCCGTCACCCGGTGGCAAAACCTCTTTCTGTGATCCTCCAGGCCTTAGGGGATTTTCAGAAGGTGTCCGAGAAAGGTGCATGGTCGTCGGACTGACCGTTTTCGGTCGGGAGGGTATTTTGTGGAGCCTCCGCCACCACCCCCAACTTTTTCGTACCCATGGTTAACCAAAACCCTACCCATGGTTAACCAAAATGGACTTAGAAAAAATCCACAGTTTTCAGACCTCCAGAGGGGTAGGACCCTGCTCAAAGGTGTCCGAGAATACTGCACCTTCAGCGGACATGCCATGAGCCTCTAGACCCCTCTATATCCTCCAGGAGAACCAGGATTTGAGGAACATGTGTCCGAGAACAGTGCACCCTCAGCGGACTGGCCCTGAGCAGCTACACCCCTGGTTACATCCTCCACAGGCACCAGGATGTGACAGAATGTGTCCGAGAATAGGTCACCTTCAGCGGACATGCCTTGAGCCTCTAGACCCCTATATATCCTCCGGGAGAGGGAGGAGAGTATGGTCAACAGTCCGCTTCAAACCGCTTGAAAATCGGACACTCAGAGGCTGAGTTACTTCTTTGTGGAACTTTTTGTATTTTTCGTTCTGAGCCTAAGTCCACTTTTTTAGGGTGCTCTCGATTTTGCGCCGTCACCCGGTGGCAAAACCTCTTTCTGTGATCCTCCAGGCCTTAGGGGGATTTTCAGAAGGTGTCCGAGAAAGGTGCATGGTCGTCGGACTGACCGTTTTCGGTCGGGAGGGTATTTTGTGGAGCCTCCGCCACCACCCCCAACTTTTTCGTACCCATGGTTAACCAAAACCCTACCCATGGTTAACCAAAATGGACTTAGAAAAAATCCACAGTTTTCAGACCTCCAGAGGGGTAGGACCCTGCTCAAAGGTGTCCGAGAATACTGCACCTTCAGCGGACATGCCATGAGCCTCTAGACCCCTCTATATCCTCCAGGAGGACCAGGATTTGAGGAACATGTGTCCGAGAACAGTGCACCTTCAGCGGACTGGCCCTGAGCAGCTACACCCCTGGTTACATCCTCCACAGGCATCAGGATGTGACAGAATGTGTCTGAGAATAGGTCACCTTCAGCGGACATGCCTTGAGCCTCTAGACCCCTATACATCCTCCGGGAGAGGGAAGAGAGTGTGGTCAACAGTCCGCTTCAAACCGCTTGAAAATCGTGTGTCCGAGAACAGTGCATCTTCAGCGGACTGGCCATGTGCAGCTACACCCCTAGTTACACCTTCCACAGGCACCAGGATGTGACAGAATGTGTCCGAGAATAGGTCACCTTCAGCGGACTGGCCATGTGCAGCTACACCCCTAGTTACATCCTCCACAGGCACCAGGATGTGAACATAATGTGTCCGAGGACAGAGCACCATCAACGGACTCTTTACCAGCTTTGAGTCCCTTGTTTTCGACTTCCAGAGGCACCATAATGTCAAAAACATGTGTCCGCCAAAGATGAACCATCAACGGACTCTCTGCGAGCTTCGAGTCCCTTGTTTTCGACTTCCAGATGCACCATAATGTCAAAAACATGTGCCCGAGAAAGATGCACCATCAACGGACTCTCTATGAGCTTCTGGGGCCTTGTTACAATCCTCCAGGAGGCTTCTGAAAAGGAGCTCTCTAGTCCCGAGATGGTACCCGGTGGCAAAACCTCTTTTTGGCATCCTCCAGGCTTAAGGGGAATCCTCAGAGAGTGTCCGAAAAAAGTGCACTGTCGTCGGACTGACCGTTTTGGCTCGGGAGGGTAGGCCATGGAGCTCGCGCCAGCACCCCCAACTTTTTTTTACCCATGGTTAACCAGTAACTATGAGTCTCTTAAGGTTCCATAAGAGAGTCATACTATGACTCTTATGGAAAAGTAACTATGACTCTGTCATAGGGTCGGGGCAAAAGCGAATCTCAAGAACATTAAGGCTAAATAAATATCAGAGTTGATCCAAATGATTGAGGGAAGTTGGCTAGCAATAACCCCAATTATGGGATAAAGATTGGCTCTGAAAGAGGAAATAGCCTGGAAATTTACTGTGGGAGGAATCGGTGACTTGGTCGCACTGACAGGTGGGATTCTGTATCAGCACGGTGGCTCAGTGGGTAGGGCGCGGCTCCACGAACCTGAAGAGCACAGGTTCGAAACCCGCAAAGGGTAAGATTTCAGAAGAACATCTGAGAATCGCAGGTTCAAATCCCACCTGAAGCAACTATGTCCTAAGTTGCATATGAATCCCCGGAGAAAAATAACACACAAATTGCAATCAAACTCTGTAAGCAGAACATGGCATACTTTGAAGACAGAACTTGGCAAACTCTGTATACACAACCCGGAAAACTCTGTAAACGGAGTGAGGCAAACTCTGTAAACAGAACGTGGCAAACTCTGTAACAGAACTCAGCAAACTCTGTGAAAAGAACCTGGCAAGTTCTTTAAACAGAAAATATAATATTTTGTTTTTATCTTTTTTTAAAGCCATTCGTCTCACACGTTTCACCCTAGAAAGGCGCCCGGTGTACGCCGGAGTATCCTTTCTGCCCCCGGTGATTTCGCATCCCAGGTGCTGAGGTCCCACGGGGCCTCTACTTGGGAGGGTAGGGAATTTCGGTCGACCCCTCCCGCTGGCAGGCCGTTGCTGAGGATTGTGTAAATCCGTTGTAAAAGTCACACAGCAATCATATAATATAAAATTATATGTTTTTCGGTTTCCTAACCGTTGTCGGCAGTGGAAGTCGATTGTAAAAATCACAGGTACGGTGTTGCACCCCGCACAGTAACCGGAACCCCACGGGGTGGGCAGAGAAATCTGCCAGAACATCCAGCAGGAATGGCTGCGATGAAGAAGGGCAAGACCACAGGTCGCAAGGCTAAGTGGTCTGTAAAATAACTAAAAACTTTGATGGAGATGGAGGAGGCTCTCGAGCAAGGCCAATACTCTGTATATTACATGAATGTGGAAATTGCAAGTCAGCTTCCAGGTAGGTCCTCCCACGAAGTGAAAGAGAAAAGACAGTGCATGAGACGGCAATCTCACAGGAGAAGCACTAAGCTCTTACTGCAGCCAACAGAAGCAAACCTGGAGAGGCAGGAAATCCCTGCTGAACTCAATCTGCTGATACAGCCACGAGGGTTACAAGCAGTAACTGGCCTCAACAGAAAATTAAGGTGGCAAGCTGGTGCTCTCATTGACATGTACACTCACGAACACGAAATCAGGCGGGCGCTCACACTGGCAAGCAGGAAGGACCCGGGCGCAGCAGTGGCCATTGAGACCGCTACGGCGATGGTGATAAGGGAGGCGAGAAGAAAAGGTCCAGCGACCAAAAAGAACAGCAAAGCTGGCGAGCCGATGAAGCCCCGAAGCAAGCGAGAAATGAAGAGGGATGAGGTCCATAAACTCAGAAAACTAATGAGTACGGACCCGGCTAAGCTTGTTAGCTATGTCCTTGACGGGAGTGAAGCGACCGACTGCCCAGTCCCGCTGCCTCAATTACACGAAGTGTTTGAAAGGCGTTGGATGGGGTCAGAAGGTGCCTTCAAGGGCTTGGGAGGCTTTAAGGCCGCCAGCGGGGCGGACAACGAACACTTCTCCACCCTGTTCACCCCCGAAGAGGTGCTCACACACCTCAGAAAGACGGACAGGAAATCGGCACCAGGCACGGACGGCATCGGGCGGGATGACCTACTCCTCTGGGACCCGAAGGGTGTGAAGCTATCAAAACTCTTTGGCAGCTGGCTTGCGGCGGGGTTCATACCTCAGTGTGTAAAGCCCGCGAGAACTGTACTGATACCAAAGACCTCCGACCCTCTGCTGTTGAATGACCCGAATAACTGGCGCCCAATCACTATCGGCTCGATGCTGATGCGGCTGTTCTCACGACTGCTAAATGGGCGCCTTACGAAAGCCTGCACTATCCACGACAGGCAGCGAGGGTTCAGGGACTCTCCTGGCTGTAGTGAGAATCTTCACATCCTTCAAAGTCTGGTTAAAGCCAGCAGGAGGGAGAGAAAGTCACTAGCGGTGGTGCTCGTGGACGTGGCAAAGGCTTTCGATACGGTGACACACAAGCACTTGCTTGCAGTGCTCAGGCAGAGAGGTCTGGATGAACACATCATAAACACAATACAAAGCTCGTACGACGGGGGCGTAACTTGCATTGAAGCCGGGGGAGAACAATCTGAACCCATTGCAATGAAAGTCGGTGTGAAGCAGGGTGACCCACTGTCCCCA
>NC_137923.1:50687814-50880314 GCF_963457725.1 Sprattus sprattus | reverse complement strand
GTGCTTATTTATTTTAAAATTTTGAACTGTATATATTATAAAAGAAAAGGGTTCAATGTTTCCGTGGTTGTTCTTTTTATGTCTCTAAGACGAAAACTCGCGGAGCTTTACATTTTTTTTGACAAAAAAATAAAAATATCCCGTACGAGGGATATAGACCTTAGACAGTTAACCATGGTTAGAATAATTAAAAAAGTTGTAAATTTTTCTAAGTCCAAACTGGTTAACCATGGGTAGAATTTCCGTAGGCTGCGCACCACTGACTTAAGCCTCAGAGAGGGGCTTTAAGGCCGGTTATGGGCTTAAGGGTGGACCGGTGCTTAAGTCTGGTTATTCCTAGGGGGGCGTGTCCCCTGGAGGGGGGGTGCCAGGCCAGGGAGAGCCCCGGAGAAGGTGCACTCTGGTGGGGGTGAGGTGTGAGGTGTGGTGGGGGTGGAGGGTGGAGGGTGGAGGGTGTCCCCGGGTAAGGTGCACTCAGGTGGAGGGTGGAGGGTGTCCCCGGGTAAGGTGCACTCTGGTGGGGGTGAGGTGTGAGGTTGTCCCAGAGTAAGTGTGACTCTCTCAAGGTTTTTCTTTTAGCTCCTGAGCCTAAGTCCTGTTTGGCTAGGGCTCAGGGGCTTTTTTTTTTGCAAAATTTCCATAAGAGAGTCATAGTTACTCCCGACTGAGTATGTGTGACTCTCTTAAGGTTTGTGTGACTCTCTTAAGGTTTTCTTTAGCTCCTGAGCCTAAGTCCTGTTTGGACTTGGGCTCAGGGGCTTTTTTTTGCGAAATTTCCATAAGAGAGTCATAGTTACTCTCTGACTTTTGACTGGAATTTTTTAAAGTCCTGACTGAGTATGTGTGACTCTATTAAGCCCCTGAGCCTTAGTCCTGTTTGGACTTGGGCTCAGGGGCTTTTTTTTGGCGAAATTTTTCATGGGAGTCTGCCTGGGAGTGTGCCTGCAGTCTGCCTGGGAGTCTGCCTGCACTCTGCCTGTGTGTGTGTGTGTCTTCAGGACCGTGGAGAGCAGCAGTCATTGGTCTGCCTCCAGCAGTCATTTGGCTACCTTAGAGAGTCAGGAGCCGGCAGCCCGCTAGGGCCGCGGGCGACCTGTCACCAAGCGCGTCCCTCAAGGCGGTGAGTTGACCCACGGACCAGTGCTGGCCGCCGAGCAACATGCTCAATGACCGACTTTTTTGTACGAGGCCGGTCCTCGGAACTCCTGGGGGTATCCGCCTGGATGGAGGTGTTCTGAACCTCGTGCAGGAGTTCTTGCAGCCCATGGGAGGTGGTTTACGGCGGAGCTTACCAGGCTCTTACTTTGTTCGCTACCCCCACCACCGCCCGGGATTTCTTCATCCAGGCGTTTCTCGCCTTTCAAGGGAGGCCACCGAGCCTGCGTCCTGATCTTACCGTTCCTGTTTCCTACTAGCAGGGTGTCGGACGTCCTGGGGACGCTGCGTATTGCATTAGCTGCGCTCCCACCCGCTTGCCGCCCTGCTAGCTCGGGCAGACGAACATACAGGACCCTGACCGTGTCTCGAGGCTTTGTACCTATCCAGGCATCGGATATTCTGTATCCTTGCATTCGTCTGGACGCGCATTCGTGGGTAACGGCTCCATTATACTGTGTATCCCAAGCTATCTACCTACCACCATCAGCTTTTGGGTTTTGGCTCAGCAGGTGATGTTTTATTGTCTGCTCAGAGAGGCTGAACCACCACCTGTGGACCCCAGACGCCACCGAAGTGGAAACTGGGTTTCTATGTGCTTGTCCTCTCGCTCTGAATCCTGGGCTTGTCTTCTCCTTGTGTGGTTATGTTTGTTGACCCACTATAGTGGGGTTGTTTTTATCTTATCACAATAAGAATGTGTTTGTTTAGTGTGTAGCGCAGTTATGCTATGGGGTGTTGAGTTGTAATATTATGTGTAGCTTTAAGGGTTTAATTATCCACCTTGCTTGTCCGCACCAGGTCGCCCTGAGTGTGTGCCAAGCCGGCATCGAGAACCTCACTGCACAGCCCCGTGGCACCGGGGAACGGACGTCCAACCGAGATCGTTGTTGATATCTACAACATCTTTCTCCATTCCTCGCTTCTCGCCCCAGATTTTCGGGTGCGCAGTTAACACTAAAAAGTCTATATCCCTCGTCCGGGATATTTTTATTTTTGAGTTTTCGTCTTAGAGACATAAAAAGAACAACCACGGAAACATTGAACCCTTTTCTAATATTATTGCTGAGGTCTTCTAGAATAGAATCATATATTCCATTTGTGCATCACTGTTTTTAGTTAAGCAAAATGTACAAAAACATCAAGGCATGTCAGTCAACTTAGAAAAGTCTAAAAGGCCTTGGACCTTAGAGTGTTAAGGTCTGACCCGTAACCTGAGACACACCCTCCACTCAGCGTTCCTGACTGGTGCCTCGTTCTTCAGGTTTGTGGAACGGACGTCTAACTGAGGTCGCCATTGAACTTTAGATACCTCGCTCCGTTTCTCGCTTGCCGCCACAGCCTTCAGACGATCAGTCATCAGCACAAGTTCGCCTCATGAAAACCGGAGATTCCTACCGATCTGCCACGTCCCACTGTGTGGTGTGTTTGTTTAGTGTGTAGCGCAGTTACACTACGGGGTGTTGAGCTGCTTATTATGTGTAGGTTTTTAAGGATGCAATGTGCATTGTGGTCCGGTGCTTCCGCCCTGTATAGCTTTTCCTCTTAAGCTTTTCACTTTAATATAAAGTATTCAATCCCTACTTTGTAGGATGTCACTCAAGATAGTTAAGGATCCTCTCAGAACACTCTTACAAAGTCTCGACGCAAGAGCTTTTGCACTGCTCTTAGAAAGTCCCATTCTCTTGAGGATCTTGTTGTTGGGTTTATGCCAGAGGCCCCTCGCTCCCAGTGGAAATCCGTGTATTTCCACTTCCTCTACACCCATGACCTGTTTCACCAAGTTCTTGATGGGTTTGTAGTGCTTTACTTTCTCTCGGCCTGCGAGTTTTAGTGTGTTGATGTTCCTTTCAAACCGCACTGTCACATCCAGCACCATTGCCTTACCATCTTTGCAAAAGACCAAGTCTGGGCGTCTCACATTTGGTCTGCTTCCAAATTCTTTCTCCCTGTGGACAACCCAGCCCTGCTTCTTCGCAGCGACTGCCAGTCGATGGCATGCAAAATTGTGTCGCTCCAGTCGTTTCGCCCTACCGCTGGGACATGCTCCGAGGAGGTGTGAGGCGGACTCAAGCCTCGCGTGACAGCCTCGGCAACTCGCGTTCCACTTGCTTTGGCCCCTTGCCATAAATTCCCTGGTAGGGTAGACGTTCGCTTGTAGCTGTAGTGCTTGTGAGCAGAATTTGTGTTGCACTTTTGGGAGTTTGGAGAGCCAGGCATTAGACTCTGGAGAGTCTTTGAACCAGGCTATTCCAACTCCCTGCACCAACTTGCCTGCCCACCGGTCGAACTCTACATCTTGCCACTCGCATGGTCTCTTGTACCGGGATAGCTGAGGGGCCCCATCTGCTTCAGTAACGTTCGTTACTGGCACACCCTCTGGAGTTGGTAATTTCTCCAGTTGCCCGCCCTTTTTGAGCCAAGCTCTTCTCCAGTCCTCCAGCCCGTTCTGGTCCCAGGCTATCTTTCTGATGACTTCATCATCAGAGTGCAAAAGTTTCCACAACCGCTTTGCCTGCATAGCAGGAATAACGGCGCTCAACTTTTGTAGCCCCAGACCTCCGTCTCTCGCTCTAGCATAGAGCAACCCATCACATGTGGTCTGCGCTAGACCCAGCCATGTTTTTACTGTGCTACGTAGTAGCCGGTCCAGCAGTCGCAGCCGAACTATACTGTAGTCGCAGTGGTCGGCCCGGTAGAAATGCCTGGGGATTATGAAGGTCTTAAGCAGCCAAATCTTTTGAGGGGCAGTTAATGGTGTCGCCCCTACCTTATCCAGCGCCACTTGTAACTCTTTGAGAATGTCGGGTTTCTCGAGGCCCCTCACTGGACCGACCTGAATTCCCAGATATCTTACCGCCCTTCCACTTTCAACCATTTCTATTGGTGTCCCCTCGATCTGCCAGGGGGGACAGTCATTCACTTTCATTTTCATGCTGTGTTTCAAGGGGGTAACCATGAAGCCGAAGCACTTACTTGCGTGCACCTTAAGCCCCGTCAGGGCACAGAAGTCATTCAGTGTGTCGCTGACCAGCACCAGGTCATCTGCGAATGCAAGCGAGACCAGCTTTGTGTCTGCGATCTTTACTCCCTTACCAAGGCTTTCCAGTGTGTGGAGCAGTGGATCAAGAGCCAGATTGAAAAGCAATGGGGACAGTGGGTCACCCTGCTTCACACCGACTTTCATTGCAATGGGTTCAGATTGTTCTCCCCCGGCTTCAATGCAAGTTACGCCCCCGTCGTACGAGCTTTGTATTATGTTTATGATGTGTTCATCCAGACCTCTCTGCCTGAGCACTGCAAGCAAGTGCTCGTGTGTCACCGTATCGAAAGCCTTTGCCACGTCCACGAGCACCACCGCTAGTGACTTTCTCTCCCTCCTGCTGGCTTTAACCAGACTTTGAAGGATGTGAAGATTCTCACTACAGCCAGGAGAGTCCCTGAACCCTCGCTGCCTGTCGTGGATAGTGCAGGCTTTCGTAAGGCGCCCATTTAGCAGTCGTGAGAACAGCCGCATCAGCATCGAGCCGATAGTGATTGGGCGCCAGTTATTCGGGTCATTCAACAGCAGAGGGTCGGAGGTCTTTGGTATCAGTACAGTTCTCGCGGGCTTTACACACTGAGGTATGAACCCCGCCGCAAGCCAGCTGCCAAAGAGTTTTGATAGCTTCACACCCTTCGGGTCCCAGAGGAGTAGGTCATCCCGCCCGATGCCGTCCGTGCCTGGTGCCGATTTCCTGTCCGTCTTTCTGAGGTGTGTGAGCACCTCTTCGGGGGTGAACAGGGTGGAGAAGTGTTCGTTGTCCGCCCCGCTGGTGGCCTTAAAGCCTCCCAAGCCCTTGAAGGCACCTTCTGACCCCATCCAACGCCTTTCAAACACTTCGTGTAATTGAGGCAGCGGGACTGGGCAGTCGGTCGCTTCACTCCCGTCAAGGACATAGCTAACAAGCTTAGCCGGGTCCGTACTCATTAGTTTTCTGAGTTTATGGACCTCATCCCTCTTCATTTCTCGCTTGCTTCGGGGCTTCATCGGCTCGCCAGCTTTGCTGTTCTTTTTGGTCGCTGGACCTTTTCTTCTCGCCTCCCTTATCACCATCGCCGTAGCGGTCTCAATGGCTACTGCTGCGCCCGGGTCCTTCCTGCTTGCCAGTGTGAGCGCCCGCCTGATTTCGTGTTCGTGAGTGTACATGTCAATGAGAGCACCAGCTTGCCACCTTAATTTTCTGTTGAGGCCAGTTACTGCTTGGAACCCTCGTGGCTGTATCAGCAGATTGAGTTCAGCAGGGATTTCCTTCCTCTCCAGGTTTGCCTCTGTTGGCTGCAGTAAGAGCTTAGTGCTTCTCCTGTGAGATTGCCGTCTCATGCACTGTCTTTTCTCTTTCACTTCGTGGGAGGACCTACCTGGAAGCTGACTTGCAATTTCCACATTCATGTAATATACAGAGTATTGGCCTTGCTCGAGAGCCTCCTCCATCTCCATCAAAGTTTTTAGTTCTTTTACAGACCACTTAGCCTTGCGACCTGTGGTCTTGCCCTTCTTCATCGCAGCCATTCCTGCTGGGTGTTCTGGCAGATTTCTCTGCCCACCCCGTGGGGTTCCGGTTACTGTGCGGGGTGCAACACCGTACCTGTGATTTTTACAATCGACTTCCACTGCCGACAACGGTTAGGAAACCGAAAAACATATAATTTTATATTATATGATTGCTGTGTGACTTTTAAAACTGATTTACACAATCCTCAGCAACGGCCTGCCAGCGGGAGGGGTCGACCGAAATTCCCTACCCTCCCAAGTAGAGGCCCCGTGGGACCTCAGCACCTGGGATGCTTTACGAAATCACCGGGGGCAGAAAGGATACTCCGGCGTACACCGGGCGCCTTTCTAGGGTGAAACGTGTGAGACGAATGGCTTTAAAAAAAGATAAAAACTAAATATTATATTTTCTGTTTAAAGAACTTGCCAGGTTCTTTTCACAGAGTTTGCTGAGTTCTGTTTACAGAGTTTGCCTCACTCCGTTTACAGAGTTTTCCGGGTTGTGTATACAGAGTTTGCCAAGTTCTGTCTTCAAAGTATGCCATGTTCTGCTTACAGAGTTTGCCACATTCTGTTTACAGAGTTTGATTGCGATTTGTGTGTTATTTTTCTCCGGGGATTCATATGCAACTTAGGACATAGTTGCTTCAGGTGGGATTTGAACCTGCGATTCTCAGATGTTCTTCTGAAATCTTACCCTTTGCGGGTTTCGAACCTGTGCTCTTCAGGTTCGTGGAGCCGCGCCCTACCCACTGAGCCACCGTGCTGATACAGAATCCCACCTGTCAGTGCGACCAAGTCACCGATTCCTCCAACAGTAAATTTCCAGGCTATTTCCTCTTTCAGAGCCAATCTTTATCCCATAATTGGAGTTATTGCTAGCCAACTTCCCTCAATCATTTGGATCAACTCTGATATTTATTTAGCCTTAATGTTCTTGAGATTCGTTTCTGCCCCGACCCTATGACAGAGTCATAGTTACTTTTCCATAAGAGTCATAGTATGACTCTCTTATGGAACCTTAAGAGACTCATAGTTACTGGTTAACCATGGGTAAAAAAAAGTTGGGGGTGCTGGCGCGAGCTCCATGGCCTACCCTCCCGAGCCAAAACGGTCAGTCCGACGACAGTGCACTTTTTTCGGACACTCTCTGAGGATTCCCCTTAAGCCTGGAGGATGCCAAAAAGAGGTTTTGCCACCGGGTACCATCTCGGGACTAGAGAGCTCCTTTTCAGAAGCCTCCTGGAGGATTGTAACAAGGCCCCAGAAGCTCATAGAGAGTCCGTTGATGGTGCATCTTTCTCGGGCACATGTTTTTGACATTATGGTGCATCTGGAAGTCGAAAACAAGGGACTCGAAGCTCGCAGAGAGTCCGTTGATGGTGCATCTGTGGCGGACACATGTTTTTGACATTATGGTGCCTCTGGAAGTCGAAAACAAGGGACTCGAAGCTGGTAAAGAGTCCGTTGATGGTGCTCTGTCCTCGGACACATTATGTTCACATCCTGGTGCCTGTGGAGGATGTAACTAGGGGTGTAGCTGCACATGGCCAGTCCGCTGAAGGTGACCTATTCTCGGACACATTCTGTCACATCCTGGTGCCTGTGGAGGATGTAACTAGGGGTGTAGCTGCACATGGTCAGTCCGCTGAAGGTGACCTATTCTCGGACACATTCTGTCACATCCTGGTGCCTGTGGAGGATGTTACTAGGGGTGCAGCTGCACATGGCCAGTCCGCTGAAGGTGACCTATTCTCGGACACATTCTGTCACATCCTGGTGCTTTTGGAGGATGTAACCAGGGGTGTAGCTGCTCAGGGCCAGTCCGCTGAAGGTACACTGTTCTCGGACACATGTTCCTCAAATCCTGGTCCTCCTGGAGGATATAGAGGGGTCTAGAGGCTCATGGCATGTCCGCTGAAGGTGCAGTATTCTCGGACACCTTTGAGCAGGGTCCTACCCCTCTGGAGGTCTGAAAACTGTGGATTTTTTCTAAGTCCATTTTGGTTAACCATGGGTAGGGTTTTGGTTAACCATGGGTACGAAAAAGTTGGGGGTGGTGGCGGAGGCTCCACAAAATACCCTCCCGACCGAAAACGGTCAGTCCGACGACCATGCACCTTTCTCGGACACCTTCTGGAAATCCCCCTAAGGCCTGGAGGATCACAGAAAGAGGTTTTGCCACTGGGTGACGGCGCGAAATCGAGAGCACCCTAAAAAAGTGGACTTAGGCTCAGAACGAAAAATAAAAAAAGTTCCACAAAGAGGTAACTCAGCCTCTGAGTGTCCGATTTTCAAGCGGTTTGAAGCGGACTGTTGACCACACTCTCATCCCTCTCCTCTCCTAAACCTTCTGACAGATTGGAAACCGTGACCCGCCAGGGGAGGCACCCTGTCTGACAGGTCCCACCTCCCCGCCACCGCGGTCAGCCTCCAGGCCTGGGACGCCGAGGGCTCTACGGAGCTCTCTGTCACTGCGCCGAACCCTTCTCTAGCGAGAATTTGCCCCGGATGAGTGGGGAGAGGCATATTAGTGGCTGAGGTACCTGAGAAGCACTGGTTCGAACCCCGCGAAGGGCAAGTCTCTGTGAAACCACCCATTAAAGGTGTTAGTTTCGACGAAACCACCTGAAAATCGTAGGATCGAACCCCACATGAAGCAACTCGGTCCTTGTCACATAGGTCTCTCTGGCTCAAGAGGAAGGCTCGACTCTATAAGGCTCGACACATTGCATCCTTAAAAACCTACACATAATAAGCAGCTCAACACCCCGTAGTGCAACTGCGCTACACACTAAACAAACACACCACACAGTGGGGCGTGGCAGATCGGTATGAATCTCCGGTTTTCATGAGGCGAACTTGTGCTGATGACTGATCGTCTGAAGGCTGTGGCGGCAAGCGAGAAACGGAGCAAGCTATCTAGAATTCAATGGCGACCTCAGTTAGACGTCCAGCAGTGCTGGGAGCTCTGTGTGTGTCTGTGGGAGCCTCAAGAAGCTCACTGTGTTTGGGGGCAGTGGGCTGGGGCTGAGGGCAGTACTGGGGGTTAGGGTTAGTGCTGGGCAGTGCTGGGAGCTCTGTGTGTGTCTGTGGGACCCTCAGAGAGCTTTAATAGCAGGCAGAATTTTTGGGCCTAAAGGGAGACAAGTGTGAGCCATTGGGGCTTGCTGTGACTTAATACAGGAGGCTTCTTAGGCCTGTCTGGGGAAGTGTGTGTGAAAACCTTAAGAGACTAATGAAAACCTTAAGAGAGTCATAGTTACTTTTCCATAAGAGTCATAGTAAGACTCTCTTATGGAACCTTAAGAGACTCATAGTTACTGGTTAACCATGGGTAAAAAAAAGTTGGGGGTGCTGGCGCGAGCTCCATGGCCTACCCTCCCGAGCCAAAACGGTCAGTCCGACGACAGTGCACTTTTTTCGGACACTCTCTGAGGATTCCCCTTAAGCCTGGAGGATGCCAAAAAGAGGTTTTGCCACCGGGTACCATCTCGGGACTAGAGAGCTCCTTTTCAGAAGCCTCCTGGAGGGTTATCCGGAGGATATATAGGGGTCTAGAGGCTCAAGGCATGTCCGCTGAAGGTGACCTATTCTCGGACACATTCTGTCACATCCTGGTGCCTGTGGAGGATGTAACCAGGGGTGTAGCTGCTCAGGGCCAGTCCGCTGAGGGTGCACTGTTCTCGGACACATGTTCCTCAAATCCTGGTTCTCCTGGAGGATATAGAGGGGTCTAGAGGCTCATGGCATGTCCGCTGAAGGTGCAGTATTCTCGGACACCTTTGAGCAGGGTCCTACCCCTCTGGAGGTCTGAAAACTGTGGATTTTTTCTAAGTCCATTTTGGTTAACCATGGGTAGGGTTTTGGTTAACCATGGGTACGAAAAATTTGGGGGTGGTGGCGGAGGCTCCACAAAATACCCTCCCGACCGAAAACGGTCAGTCCGACGACCATGCACCTTTCTCGGACACCTTCTGAAAATCCCCTAAGGCCTGGAGGATCACAGAAAGAGGTTTTGCCACCGGGTGACGGCGCGAAATCGAGAGCACCCTAAAAAAGTGGACTTAGGCTCAGAACGAAAAATAAAAAAAGTTCCACGAGAGGTAACTCAGCCTCTGAGTGTCCGATTTTCAAGCGGTTTGAAGCGGACTGTTGACCACACTCTCCTCCCTCTCCCGGAGGATATATAGGGGTCTAGAGGCTCAAGGCATGCCATCTGAAGGTGACCTATTCTCGGACACATTCTGTCACATCCTGGTGCCTGTGGAGGATGTAACCAGGGGTGTAGCTGCTCAGGGCCAGTCCGCTGAGGGTGCACTGTTCTCGGACACATGTTCCTCAAATCCTGGTTCTCCTGGAGGATAAAGAGGGGTCTAGAGGCTCATGGCATGTCCGCTGAAGGTGCAGTATTCTCGGACACCTTTGAGCAGGGTCCTACCCCTCTGGAGGTCTGAAAACTGTGGATTTTTTCTAAGTCCATTTTGGTTAACCATGGGTAGGGTTTTGGTTAACCATGGGTACGAAAAAGTTGGGGGTGGTGGCGGAGGCTCCACAAAATACCCTCCCGACCGAAAACGGTCAGTCCGACGACCATGCACCTTTCTCGGACACCTTCTGAAAATCCCCCTAAGGCCTGGAGGATCACAGAAAGAGGTTTTGCCACCGGGTGACGGCGCGAAATCGAGAGCACCCTAAAAAAGTGGACTTAGGCTCAGAACGAAAAATAAAAAAAGTTCCACGAGAGGTAACTCAGCCTCTGAGTGTCCGATTTTCAAGCGGTTTGAAGCGGACTGTTGACCACACTCTCCTCCCTCTCCTCTCCTAAACCTTCTGACCGATTGGAAACCGTGACCCGCCAGGGGAGGCACCCTGTCTCACAGGTCCCACCTCCCCGCAACCGCGGTCAGCCTCCAGGCCGGGGACGCCGAGGGCTCTACGGAGCTCTCTGTCACCGCGCCGAACCCTTCTCTAGCGAGAATTTGCCCCGGATGAGTGGGGAGAGGCATATTAGTGGCTGAGGTACCTGAGAAGCACAGGTTCGAACCCCGCGAAGGGCAAGTCTCGGTGAAACCACCCATTAAAGGTGTTAGTTTCGACGAAACCACCTGAAAATCGTAGGATCGAACCCCACATGAAGCAACTCTGAGAGAGAGAAAGATTGAAAGAGAAAGAGCCTGGGAAAATATGGGGTGAGGAATCGGTGATTTGGGCGCACTGACAGGTGGAATTCTGTACCAGCACGGTGGCTTAGTGGGTAGGGCGCGGCACCACAGACCTGATGAGCACAGGTTCGAAACCCGCAAAGGGTAAGATTCCAGAAAACCATCTGAGAATTGCAGGTTCAAATCCCACCTGAAGCAACTCTGTCCTAAGTTGTGAATGACTCCCCGGTATGAAAGAAAGGCTCTATAAAGGAAAAGCTATACAGGGCAGAAGCACCGGACCACGATGCACATTATATCCTTAAAAACCTACACATAATAAGCAGCTCAACACCCCGTAGTGCAACTGCGCTACACACTTAACAAACACACCACACAGTCAACTGCGCTACACACTAAACAAACACACCACACAGTGGGGCGTGGCAGATCGGTATGAATCTCCGGTTTTCATGAGGCGAACTTGTGCTGATGACTGATCGTCTGAAGGCTGTGGCGGCAAGTGAGAAACGGAGCGAGCTATCTAGAATTCAATGGCGACCTCAGTTAGACGTCCAGCAGTGCTGGGAGCTCTGTGTGTGTCTGTGGGAGCCTCGTGAAGCTCACTGTGTTTGGGGGCAGTGGGCTGGGGCTAAGGGCAGTACTGGGGGTTAGGGTTAGTGCTGGGCAGTGCTGGGAGCTCTGTGTGTGTCTGTGGGACCCTCAGAGAGCTTTAATAGCAGGCAGAATTTTTGGGCCTAAAGGGAGACAAGTGTGAGCCATTGGGGCTTGCTGTGACTTAACACAGTACACAGGGCAGTGTTTGGAGCTCTCTGTGTGTCTCTCTGACCTCTGGGGACCTTTAATAGACAGCAGGCTAATTAGGCCTGTCTGGGGAGGTGTGTGTGTCTCTAGGCCTCCCAGTAAGTGAACCCAACACACTGGGCAGTGTTTGGAGCTCTCTGTGTGTCTCTCTTACCTTTGGGGACCTTTAATAGACAGCAGGCTTCTTAGGCCTGTCTGGGGAGGTTTGTGTGTCTGTAGGCCTCCCAGTAAGTGAACCCAACACACTGGGCAGTGTTTGGAGCTCTCTGGGTGTCTCTCTGACCTTTGGGGACCTTTAATAGACAGCAGGCTTCTTAGGCCTGTCTGGGGAGGTGTGTGTGTCTGTAGGCCTCCCAGTAAGTGAACACAACACACTGGGCAGTGCTGGGAGCTCTCTGTGTGTCTCTCTGACCTTTGGGGACCTTTAATAGACAGCAGGCTTCTTAGACCTGTCTGGGGAGGTGTGTGTGTCTGTAGGCCTCCCAGTAAGTGAACACAACACACTGGGCAGTGCTGGGAGCTCTCTGTGTGTCTCTCTGACCTTTGGGGACCTTTAATAGACAGCAGGCTTCTTAGGCCTGTCTGGGGAGGTGTGTGTGTCTGTAGGCCTCCCAGTAAGTGAACCCAACACACTGGGCAGTGTTTGGAGCTCTCTGTGTGTCTCTCTGACCTTTGGGGACCTTTAATAGACAGGAGGCTTCTTAGGCCTGTCTGGGGAGGTGTGTGTGTCTGTAGGCCTCCAGTGTTTTCTAAGTCCATTTTGGTTAACCATGGGTAGGGTTTTGGTTAACCAGGGGTGTAGCTGCTCAGGGCCAGTCCGCTGAAGGTGCACTGTTCTCGTACACATGTTCCTCAAATCCTGGTCCTCCTGGAGGATATAGAGGGGTCTAGAGGCTCATGGCATGTCCGCTGAAGGTGCAGTATTCTCGGACACCTTTGAGCAGGGTCCTACCCCTCTGGAGGTCTGAAAACTGTGGATTTTTTCTAAGTCCATTTTGGTTAACCCTGGGTAGGGTTTTGGTTATCCATGGGTACGAAAAAGTTGGGGGTGGTGGCGGAGGCTCACAAAATACCCTCCCGACCGAAAACGGTCAGTCCGACGACCATGCACCTTTCTCGGACACCTTCTGAAAATCCCCCTAAGGCCTGGAGGATCACAGAAAGAGGTTTTGCCACCGGGTGACGGCGCGAAATCGAGAGCACCCTAAAAAAGTGGACTTAGGCTCAGAACGAAAAATAAAAAAAGTTCCACAAAGAGGTAACTCAGCCTCTGAGTGTCCGATTTTCAAGCGGTTTGAAGCGGACTGTTGACCACACTCTCCTCCCTCTCCCGGAGGATGTATAGGGGTCTAGAGGCTCAAGGCATGTCCGCTGAAGGTGAACTATTCTCGGACACATTCTGTCACATCCTGGTGCCTGTGGAGGATGTAACCAGGGGTGTAGCTGCTCAGGGCCAGTCCGCTGAAGGTGCACTGTTCTCGGACACATGTTCCTCAAATCCTGGTCCTCCTGGAGGATATAGAGGGGTCTAGAGGCTCATGGCATGTCCGCTGAAGGTGCAGTATTCTCGGACACCTTTGAGCAGGGTCCTACCTCTCTGGAGGTCTGAAAACTGTGGATTTTTTCTAAGTCCATTTTGGTTAACCATGGGTAGGGTTTTGGTTAACCATGGGTACGAAAAAGTTGGGGGTGGTGGCGGAGGCTCCACAAAATACCCTCCCGACCGAAAACGGTCAGTCCGACGACCATGCACCTTTCTCGGACACCTTCTGAAAATCCCCCTAAGGCCTGGAGGATCACAGAAAGAGGTTTTGCCACCGGGTGACGGCGCGAAATCGAGAGCACCCTAAAAAAGTGGACTTAGGCTCAGAACGAAAAATAAAAAAAGTTCCACAAAGAGGTAACTCAGCCTCTGAGTGTCCGATTTTGAAGCGGACTGTTGACCACACTCTCCTCCCTCTCCCGGAGGATATATAGGGGTCTAGAGGCTCAAGGCATGTCCGCTGAAGGTGACCTATTCTCGGACACATTCTGTCACATCCTGGTGCCTGTGGAGGATGTAACCAGGGGTGTAGCTGCTCAGGGCCAGTCCGCTGAAGGTGCACTGTTCTCGGACACATGTTCCTCAAATCCTGGTCCTCCTGGAGGATATAGAGGGGTCTAGAGGCTCATGGCATGTCCGCTGAAGGTGCAGTATTCTCGGACACCTTTGAGCAGGGTCCTACCCCTCTGGAGGTCTGAAAACTGTGGATTTTTTCTAAGTCCATTTTGGTTAACCATGGGTAGGGTTTTGGTTAACCATGGGTACGAAAAAGTTGGGGGTGGTGGCGGAGGCGTGGTGGCGGAGGCTCCACAAAATACCCTCCCGACCGAAAACGGTCATTCCGACGACCATGCACCTTTCTCGGACACCTTCTGAAAATCCCCCTAAGGCCTGGAGGATCACAGAAAGAGGTTTTGCCACCGGGTGACGGCGCGAAATCGAGAGCAGTGGCGGACCTAGTCATTTGGGGGCCTAAGGCGAAAACATAGCCAGGGGCCCTCTTCATCCGTCCTTTTAATGCAAAAAAAAAAGGGCCACCTCAAAGCAGGGGCGGACTGGGGGGGAAAAGTGGCCCGGGAGTTTTCTGTCAGAGCGGCCCACTTAATATACGGCGCGTTGCCCGCTCAATGTATGCAAAATACCCATACACTTAACATAATTTTGGATGATTACAAAGAAATAACATTATATATGTTTTTTAATAACATTTGGATCCACAAATTTGCCTGGATGGACACATGGAATAAAATGATACTGGCTATTGTAACACTCCAAGGAAGGTAGGGCCTATAGTTTGCTAGATGAATATGCTTAACTCTGGGCTAGTATCAGATGGTTAGGCCTATATGTATAACTACAGAGCCTTTAGAAATAAATGTCAGCAGAGAAAGAGTACACAATTTTTTTGATAATGATTAGGGCGACCTACATTAAGCAATATCATTTTTTTTGTAGGCTGATTAACTCATACAGCAATACCTTTTTGTATAGTAGATGGCAGCACACAATCAAAATATTTCCCCTCTACCTACATAGCTACAGTAGCTAGTTATATGGAAGAAAGTTGCATTCAGGAGCCTTCATAAGCAAACATGATTTGGCTCCGCATTAAATTATCCCACTTTTTCATTATCCACATGTCTCAAATGTTGTATGATGCAACATAGCTTTACAGGACACATAAATGTCCAGTAACAACGTAAAGAAGGGGGCAACATATAAGTCAAAACCAACTATATTTATTGACTGATCTCGAAAGTATTGGCTTACAAAAGCTAACTAAGTCTTCACAAAGAAAATAACTCAGTGTTAGGGCAAAAAGCGAACATTCACACTGTACAACCTATGAAAAGTGACAGCGGTAGCCTACAAATAAAGAAATACAGACCGCGTTAGCCACTTCACAGCGTGCTAGCCATGATTTTCTTTCGTTCCAATTCTTGGATGTAGGGTTCCACCCTTTATAGAAACCTGTTGAATCGATACATTTGGTGTAGGAGGTCCTAATTGTTTTGTTGTCAATTTATCTTAATTAGTACGCCGACAGAGAAAAAAATCTCCTTTTCCTGAAAGCAGTTCGTCGCCACAATCGCCCTTAAGGTCCGCCGCCACTGGTTTGAACTTTGTTGTAGAAATGAACAGAACAGAACATACGATGGGGTGTAAACATCAGTGGTAATGATAGTGTTGCATGCTGGGTGTGTGATTATGTGTGTGTGTGTGTGTGTGTGTGTGTGTGTAGGGGTGTTAAAGGTGTCTACGAGCGAGACATGCAAGTATTAGGCTAGAGTGATTAACATTTAATAACAAATAAACAGAGTAAGACTGACGGAGGAGATTAGAAAATAGTAAGACAATAGTAACCATGAGTGTGAATACAGGTCACTAGGAGTAGTATAAATAGCAGACAGTGAATCCCGTTGGTTATCATGACAGGTATATAATGTATTCGCTTAAGCAAGGAAAACTGTCGCAACCGACGATATCTGCGGGAGGGCCGGTTGGTTATGGACTTAGGCCGTCCCATCAGTGCCTGGGTGGGCAATTTATCGTGGGCTTTCTGCTGGGTGAGGGCCTAAGGCAGTTGCCTAGTTCGCCTTAATGGTAGGTCCGCCACTGCTGGCTGGAGAAGTGGTACTGCTTTCGGTGGGGATGGTAACTTGGCTCTGTAAAATAAGAGCATACATAACAATGAATACAATACACTACACTACATCATGTGTAGGTTCAATCAATCAGTCTCTATTCAAACTGGGTCAATCTATTTACCTGGGTTGATTTTCTAGCTAGGCTTAGATTTGGCCTGGCCGCAGAAACATGAGCACCACCAAATCTTGACTTGTTCAACTGAAAAGCAACAAGGCAAACGTCTGTGTCGTGAGAGAACTATATTGACAAATTATCATTCAGTGAACAAAATGTAAAATATTTATGGTCAATTTATGAGGCCAAATACCATTAAAATATGTGGGGGTGGGTGCTTACGGCCCACAGACACCAGCAATGAACCTAAGGCCCTTTGGCCAGGACTTTGACTGGCTGCTGCTGTCTGCTGCCCTGCAGTGCCTTGAACCGGACCCACTGCTGCCGACTGCTGCCCTGCAGGCCCAGTAGGACTTTGCCTGGCTGCTGCCGTCTGCTGCCCTGCAGTGCCTTGAACCGGACCCACTAGTGCCGACTGCTGCCCTGCAGGCCCAGTAGGACTTTGCCTGGCTGCTGCCGTCTGCGGCCCTGCAGTGCCTTGAACCGGACCCACTGCTGCCGACTGCTGCCCTGCAGGCCCAGTAGGACTTTGCCTGGCTGCTGCCGTCTGCGGCCCTGCAGTGCCTTGAACCGGACCCACTGCTGCCGACTGCTGCCCTGCAGGCCCAGTAGGACTTTGCCTGGCTGCTGCCGTCTGCGGCCCTGCAGGCCCAGAGGCAGTACTTGCTCCAGTTGGCTGTAGAGACATCACAAATTAGTTTGCATATTGATACACACACACACACACACTTTTTGAGTCTTGAATTGACCAGCGTTACCTTCTGAGTGTGGAATCCACAAACACACGCCCTTACTAGACCAAACAAAGACCTCTGTCCTTGTGTCTGCATTGGACATTTTTCAATCTAGAAATAAAAGTTATACAATTGTTTGAGTTTTCATTTTCGTATGTGTAGTCACAGAGATATGATGTAACTGATTTGCTTTTTACATTTGGATTTCCTTGTGGGAACATTGCCTTTTATCCTATTTAATACATGTTATAATGACTTAATAACAATAAATACATTATACTGTGCCATGTATATAGTCATACCCTTTGATACAGCTCGTACCACTTCTTCTGCCTTGGTGCTGGCTTGTTCCCACCCCCGGCAGGCCAGGATCCAGTGCTGGCAAACTTTCTCAAACGTGCCAACCATTCTGATTCTGACATTGCCTTGTGTGACTTCACAGATTTTGCCTTTGGTGACATAGTAATTGCACATTGTTTTTAATGAATGAAAATAACATAAATCCATGAAGAGCAGACCATCCATGTAATAGTATTAGCCCTATTCTCCACACAGGTGAACCCCCCTCCTCACCACTGTCTCCCTTTCCTGCCATTACCTGTACAACCTCTCAATATTTCGTTTATACATCTGAATTTAAGCGATTGTGCATAAAATACTCTTATTCACAGTCAAAACATTTCGTTATCATTCATTCATAGCCCACGTAAAAGCACCCTTAATATAGTTAACGTTATTTGACGAGGACTAGCGTAATTCCAGTACAGATAACAGAGTGATTATAAGATAGCTATATAGCTAAATAAATCGAAATGACAACAACGGGAATAATTACTTCAATACTTCAATACTTCAAGTTATATCGTACAAGACTAACAGATTATATTAGCAGACCAAAGGCATGAGCGAAAGCGAAATTGCAGTCAGAGAAAGCAGCTTAGGTAAAAAGCTAGCTAAACCAAGGGGAAATGACTTCAATAATTAAAGTAAATACGATCTGCAGGTATACGACTTATGTTATTGTCATGCATTTAAAAATTAATTGTATGCATCTATGTCGCCAAAAGCAACATCTCTAAAATATAGCGACATTTTAGTCAGATAAATTATAGCGTTTTAAAGGTAGAAAGCTAGCTATACACAAAACAATTATCCCATTCAGCAGTGTAGTTAATGTGTAAATACTCACCATGTCGACAAATTTCCTCGGTTTATTTAACTTGATACAGCTTTAGAGGGAGGATTGCTTCCTTGAAGTTGTTTGAATTACGGACGCATCTTCTGGCTATTTGAGCTATCCAGAGGTTTGCATTTTCGATTTGCCCGCCCCCCCCTCCAGGTCCAGCGTCAGCTAAGTGACGTCGCCTGACGTCGCGCTCCAGCATTTCTGCCGTGCGTGCTGCCCGACGGCGCTCTCCAGGATTTCTGCCGTGATTGGTCAATTGTTATCAACTCTGCAAACTGGTGCGAACGTGATTGGCCAAATCTTTTCAGAATCTTTTCAGGTCTAAAGGCTGTTAACCAGAAGGTGGCTGGTTCGATCCCCAACCAGAAGGACATTTTTTTTTTGCTGGTCCATCATAAGAGAGTCACTGTTACTCATTTTTCAGGCAATTGGGAACATAACTGACATTCAGAATACAAAAGGGACATTTGAGAATAATAACTGAAAAAAAATGCATTTTTTTTGCCTAAGTCCATACTGGTGCTCTCCCTTGTGTGTTTGACCCTCAGTGACCTTTAATAGACGGCAGGCATATGGGGCCTACTCTGGTACATAAGTTAGCCATGTGGGCTCTCTGTGACTTAAAACAAGACACAGAGCAGTCATCGCTGCTGGTGTGTGACCCTCAGCAAAATCAAGATTCAAACACAGAAAAATACCTTCAAACTTTGTTTTATTTAGATATATTAAAAAATAGCAAATACAACACACAAACAAACACAAACAATTCCAAACATAACCACACACGGCGAACGTTGTGTGTGTGTGTGTGTGTGTGTGTGTGTCTGTGTGTGTCTGTGTCTGTGTCTGTGTGTATGTGTGTGTGTGTGTGTGTGTGTGTGCGCGTGCACATTAGGGATTTGGGGGTTAACTGCAGCTGGAACCTGCCTCCTCCACTACGCGCATTCTTCTGGGTAGGACCCGGTTTCTGTTGAGGGCCCGGCGTCTGAGGACCCGGAGATGCTGCATTACCAACTCCAATTCCCTCCTGGAACTTTCCAGTTTGTCCTGAAGAGATTTTCTTTGTTTTAGAAGGATTTTGCAGGACTCGCAGCACACTCGCAGAGTCATATCTAAACAACACAAAAAACATTCTGGTAATGGTAAAAATCTTAGATAATACGACACACACACACACACACACACACACCTATACAGGTCTTGGTGGATTAGGAGGCCAAATTTCCTCAACCTGAAAAAAAAGTGGTTTACGGGTACTTCCCTTTCCTTTTAGTCTAGAGCTACCAAAGTTGAATAAAAATGATTAGAAAAAATTGTGCATCGAAGAGCAAGGTTTTTTTTTTTTGTATCACCTACCAATCAAGATACTCAATTTTTTACACAACAAGAGTTTTCACCAAGTTATAGGGACATGTCCTACCTGAACACAAACCTGGCTTGCGAGGACACATGAATTGCAAGGACGCTGTGATGTCATTCTCGCGTCATATCTAATTAGCATATTGAATTAACATATCCATAACAGTACACAGAACTCTGGTTACACACTGTACTGCAAGGACTGTGTGTTTTACTTGGACAGTATGGTGTCAACATGGCTGACAACTACAAGTATGTATACACTAACAAGTTTTACTATTCACGCTATGTAAATAGTACATCATCATCATCTTGTGAGAGTTCCAGTGGTCATATCATTGTTGTGTAGTTCAACATTGTTTTTAGGTACCAGTTTATGTATCAGTACCATTGATAATACCTGCTTGCCAGGTAAACTGAAATTGTGGTATCTGCAGTTTGGATTTAAGGTGGTCTCTAAATGTTTACAAGTTCCAAAGTTGCTACTTCAGAGTTGGAGAAATGTAATAAAGTCATGAATAAGGCAGTTAGAAAAAAGCACAATTAATTATTGTGACATTTTTCGGAAAAAACTTTGGAATTACTCGACCAGCTTGATGGAGAAATTGAAGTGTGCTATTGCAAGCCTAGAGATGGCTTGTCACAGTCTAAGAACTGAAGAATATTGGTGTTTTCCATATACTTTCAACTTATGAACCCTCCTCAAAAGAATACTGTAATGACCAGTATGTTTTAATGTGTTCATGTTTATAGTGTCGTCTGTGTGCCTGTGACCTTGCTCTCTGTCAGCCGCGGCAACCTATGTGTTGCTATGCACTGCGGGGGCTGGCAGAGTAGCCAGGGGGCGGGGGCACCTGGTTAAGAGATGGTTTAACTTGCCTCTTGTGCTGGAAGTTCTGTGAGAAGCAGCCACAGAAACGTATGTGTTCAGCCAAAGTTATAACGGCCAATAAAGTCATTGTTGAATCATACTCGTTGTGTCTGAGATCGCTAGAATTGGTGTCAGAAGTAAACTATAAATAAAGTGAGTGAGCTAGGGTGACAAGTTCGTTACCGTTTATTTTTGGTAGTTAATTATCAGTTTGTGTGGGGTGTGCCAGCTGGAGGTAGCCACAGTGAGAGCCTGCCCATAATAAGAGTGGCAGTGGGCACCAAAGCTGTCCTGGAGAAGCCGGCATGGGCATCTGAGCTGACGGAGATGATACGGGCTATGTCTATCCAATCAACCCGTACCCTGCACACATCACCCAGGGTTTGTTGGGGGTGTGGCCAGCCTGGTCACCTCCTCAGGCAGTGCCCAAAAGCACCCAAGGGTCCGGGAAACGGCACCGGGTCCGCATAGGGGAGGCTGTGCGGACCCCAGCCCCATCCTCTTGTCTGCAGGAAGGGCCCGACAGCACAGACGGGGGAGTCAGGGCCCACTCCTCCCATAAGCAGACGAAAACATGCACATGGAGCCTGTGATAGTGGTTGGGCGTACTTGTGTGGGGGACTTTTGTCACCTCCCAGTGACCGTAGAGGGGGTTCCCTGCACTGCTCTCGTGGACACAGTGACTCTGGTAAGACCTGATGTGGTGCCGGGCTGGACTCAGTTAGAGCCCACCACTGTGCAGCTGCGCACAGTCACGGGCGGGCTGGCACCCATGAAAGGCAGGGGCACAATGACACTGACTGTGGGGGGCAAAGCTTTCCACCGCCCAGTGTGGGTGGCAAGCGTGCAGGACCCGTGCATACTGGGGCTGGATTTCTTGAAGGCTACGGGCTGTCAGCTGGACCTGGGAAGAGGCACGTTTCAGGATGCACCTGTCATCGCGTTGTCGGCCGTGACACCACCAGTTGCTGCACCCACTACCTTGCCGGCGCGAGAAGTTGGCACAGCAGAACCGAGCCACACCCACTTTTCCCCAAAACCCCTCACGACATCAGGGTGCGTGTTTCCCCAACCGGCCACCACTCCACGCCCACAGCATTGCTGTTCAATCACCTCCCTCTCAGCTGGAGACAGAGGTGACAGCACCCGACTCCTCTCCACCCCTGCTGGCAGTGCCAGCCCCCAACAGCATGGGCTGCCCGTCTCCAGCCCTGCTGCCCCAGACGGAGGAGGAGATGACGCGGGCTGCCATCACGAAAATCTGGACGGAGAACTGTGATGACCTGGACTCACAACAGCAGGAGCTGTTGTGGCGGCTGGTTGTGGAGTTTAAAGACAGCTTTGCACTGAGGGAGGATGACGTCGGGCGAACACAGCTGGTGGAGCGTGAGATTGACACCGGAGATGCCCGCCCGATAAAGTGCCGTCCCCGCCGAATGGGGTAACTAAGAAAGACTCTTATCCACTACCCCACGTGGATGAGTCTCCGGACCTAGTCTCAGGCTCTGCCTGGTTTTCCTCACTGGACTTCCGCTCGGGCTATTACTATTGCAGACGTGGAGAGGGTAGTGGCATATTTCAGCCGGGTGTTCAATAAGGCTGAGAAGCGCTACTGCGTGACCCGGCGAGAGCTCCTGGCAGTGGTGCTCTCCGTGCGCCATTTTAAATATTACCTGTGCGGTCTGCCCTTCACTGTGAGAACCGACCATTCAGCTCTCCAGTGGCTGATGTCATTCAGGGAGCCGGAGGGGCAGGTCGCCAGGTGGTTGGAGGAGCTCAAGGCCTATAACTTCACAGTGGTGCACAGGGCAGGAGCTCAACACAGCAATGCATATGCCCTCTCCCGTCGCCCATGTGCTGCCGACGGGTGCCACCACTGTGAACGGAGGGAGAGTCGGGAGCTTGAATTGTGTGAAGGCAGTGTGGCGGGCAGAGGTGGTTGACTGCTGGGAGCTGCAGATGGTAAGCGTGGGGGATTGGAGGCAACAGCAGGAACTTGACCCCGACCTACACCCTGTGCATCAGTGGGTGGAGTCACAGCAGAGGCTGCCATGGGAAGAGGTGGCAAGCCTCTCAGGTCACTAAGGGGCTGTGGTCAAAGTTTGACTCGCTGTGTCTGATCGACGGGGTGCTGCAGAGGGCGTGGAAAGAGCCTGCTACAGGGGATGAGCGTTGGCAGATGGTGGTCCCCAAGGGCCTGAGGGTAGCTGTACTGCAGGGCATGCACGGAGCCTCGGGGTCAGGCCACTTTGGTGTGACAAAAACGCTCCGCCGCCTCCGCCGAGGCTTCTATGGGGGCTACTTTCGGCGGGACGTGGAAGACTTCCGCAGACGGTGTGAATAATGCACTGCACGGAAAGGCCCAACAGGTCGGTCACATGCCCAGCTGCATCTAGTGCGGGCCCCCATGGAGAGAGAGTTGCTTTAGATGTAATGAGCCCACTTACCCGCACCAACAAGGGGAATGCCTACATCCTCTCTGTGATCGACTACAAAGTGGCCAGAGGCCTATGCCCTCCCAAACCAGGAGGCAGAGACTGTGGCAGATTCCTTACTTGGAGGCATACTCAGCCGGTTTGGGATGCCGCACACACTGCACAGTGACCAGGGGAGAAATTTTGAGTCCAAGGTATTCGCTGCCATGTGCAGCCGAATGGGCATACAAAAGACACGAACCACCCCGTTACAGCCTCAAAGTGACGTGCACGTGGAGAGGCTCCACCGCACACTGGGTCAGCAGCTGGCCATACTGACATCGGAGCATCAGCGCGACTTGGATGAACATCTGCCGCTGGTGCTCATGGCGTGCCGGTCTGCAGTCCAGGAGTCGACCTCATGTTCCCCAGCACTCCTCATGCTAGGGAGGGAGCTCCGCACCCCAACAGAGCTGGCCTTTGGGCGGCCTCCAGACGGAATATGCGAGGAGGCTCCAGGACAGGCTTGAGTCTGCCCATGCGTTTGCCCGGGTGCAGCAGGAAAGTGCTGGTGCCATGCAAAAGCGTAACTATGACGTGCGGGCACGGGGTAGGCACTTCCAGGCTGGAGACCTTGTTTGGGTGTACAGCCCACAAAGAAAGAAGGGGCGGTGTCCAAAGCTTGACAGCCAGTGGGTGGGGCCCTGCAGGGTGTTGGAGCGGATGGGGGAGGTGGTGTATCGGGTGCAGCTACCGCCACGAGGACGGAAGGTTGCTCTGCACAGAGACAGACTGGCCCCCTATCGAGGCAATCCCTTTCCCCAGGTTCCAGGTAGCCCATGTCCCCTGCCCCTGGGTTAAGCCCGTCACCCCCCTTCTCACTACACACACACACACACCGCACCCCCCACAGCCAGTGCCTGATGGGGGTGACCCTGACTCTGTCCCTGTGGCCCCCTGGTCTCAGCCCACGTCCCCTGCCCCGGGGTTAAGCCTGTCACCTCCCTTCTCACATCCACAAAGGGCTAGGAGACCGCCCCAGAGTTTGGCAGACTTTGTTTGTTCCCTCAGGGACGAGGAACTTGGTAGCGGAGGGGTAATGTAACGACCAGTATGTTTAAATGTGTTCATGTTTTATAGTGTTGTCTGTGTGCCTGTGACCTTGCTCTCTGTCAGCCGCGGCAGCCCATGTGTTGCTATGCACTGCGGGGGCTGGCAGAGTAAGCAGGGGGCGGGGGCACCTGGTTAAGAGATGGTTTAACTTGCCTCTTGTGCTGGAAGTTCTGTGAGAAGCAGCCACAGAAACGTATGTGTTCAGCGGAAGTTATAACGGCCAATAAAGTCATTGCTGAATCATACTCGTAGTGTCTGGATCGCTAAAATACAAAACATTTACACCACTTTCATTAACATTAGAATGGTCAGTCCTGTCTGCAGACCTTCACATCTTTCATTCCTAGGTAGATACTGTTTCCCTTCCTAACACAGCCCACCTTATACCGTGAACCAGACCCCGAGAACTATTGATCTGATTAGGTTATTTGGCTATTTATGAGGTAACATGGAGAGTTTTGACAATATTCACACATTATAAGCATTTTAGTAATGGCGAATTTCAAAGAAAATATTACTGACTTTTGACTTTCAAAACATTCATAAATTTTTCCTTATAGAACTAAAGTGATGTTAAATAGCTGGTGGTATATATAGTTAATGGTTGTTTAAATGATTCTCCACCATGTCAGGGGTCATTATATAAATAAATGTAATTGACAGTGTGCACAGAAAGTGGTGAGTAAAAGTGTATTAAGATGCAATGTGTCTTAAGTGATGTTAAATCACTTGTACAGTTCTTTAACCTTCAGAAAACACATAGTTTATGGTGGTTTAAGTGATTCTCCACCATGTCAGGGTCATTATGTATCTGACGATCATGAAGAGTACCATAATACAATAGGCAGTGTATATAGATAATGATGTAATTTCTTTCCAATAGCTGCAACTAATCCTGCAGGAACAGGTTATATTGTATCTATTTTTTTTAAATGAAAAAACAATTTCCCCATTTATGGCAATTTCTCATTCATCACTATGGACTACTATATTACCCATCATCAGCAACATAAGAAAAAAAAAAAAGAAAAGCAAAACACTGAAGAGAAGCCTCATAAATGTGCCCACTGTAGAAAAGTATTTTTGAAAACCATATGTTAGTACATACTGGAGAATGGCCTCATCGATGTGTTCAGTATGGATAAGCATTTACAAACTCCACAGGTCTTAAAAGCACACATACTAATACACACAAGCAAAGCTAAGTGGTCCTATGTAAAAGTATTTTGGCTGCCATGTGTAGTTCATTGTAAATTCCTACAGTTCCGGGAGGTAGATCGGAGGTAGCTGAAGGGCTACACAGACCAAGCAGATAAGTCTAAAATAAAATAAGTCTTTTTGTAACGGTTCGTTGTTGCCAACTAATCACATAAAAAGGCATAGGTTTGTCAGTGAAAGATTGCGAGGACTGGATGCCACAAAATTCAGTGAAGTAG
Organism: Sprattus sprattus; assembly: GCF_963457725.1. Classification (NCBI taxonomy): domain Eukaryota; kingdom Metazoa; phylum Chordata; class Actinopteri; order Clupeiformes; family Clupeidae; genus Sprattus; species Sprattus sprattus. The sequence goes on along the minus strand of NC_137923.1, from coordinate 50,855,237 downwards.
TATGCATAAACTACCTCTACATGTATTTATCAATCTCAGCCTTCTCCTGGAGCATTTCAACAGTTTACTCTGAAAATATTGACACAGTTCTATTATACCAAACACAAATGATACACATGAGTAGAACAAATGATCCATTTTCCTGAATGAAATTTAATAAAAAACACAGACAAATCAAGACCACCCTAAAAACTAAAAGGGTTTATAGAGAACTTTTTCTTCCTGGAGAGATAGGCAAGGAAGTAGAAATGCTCAACAAAAGTCCAGACCACACTCAAAATTGTCTACCTGAACCTTGAATTGTTAGACCAGCATTACTTCTAGACTTCTCTCTTTTCATGTCTCTGTTTCTTACAAAGTCTCTAATATTTTGGACTGTTCTGTTTCTGAGGACAGGCTCTTCATCTGTTTGGCACTGGTGGCACTCTGCCTTTTTGGCCAAATATCCTCTAGTTATGTGACCCTTGGAGTGCCTCATAACAGCTGCAACTTCAGATTTGACCACCTCTTTGGAGTTCCTAAAATCAACAAAACACAGCCCAAGAAAATGTACATATAAAAAAAGAGTACAGTACAGAATACAACTGAGAAACCTACCATAATAATGTAAAAGTCACTAGAATACCTTTTGTATAATAATGTATAATAAACTCTATGGTTCTTTGTTCCTTTACTGACCTTTAGACCTGGATCCACAGTTCAGGGTGACATCTTGAAGTGCCTACACAAGAAACATCCAATTGATTTATTTCATTAATTAAAAGCAAATACCTGTTAGTTCAGAAGGGTCTTTTTTGACATTTTCCGCTTATATTTCACAGTTTTATTTCAAACTTGAATATATATGGCTCCATCAAATGCAATCAGTTAAAGTGTTTTATAATGTCATTTTAGTTAACATTTCAAAGCATCAAAACTAAAATATTTGTCAGAAAAAAAACCATAAAACACTTAATGTTCAAGCATTCATACTTTTTTCTTGCCTTCTGTACTACAGCAAACCATTCTGCATTAATTTCAGTGTAGTATATTGTAATTTCTTGTGAGAACACATATGATGGTCTGTATGCCTCTCCAAAATATACCCAAAAACCTATCCAAATCCATATAAAGGTGTATCATGTATGTTTTGTGATTTTGAGCTATGTTTGTGTAGTAAAATATGTTTTGTGGAAGTGGTGTGGTGGGGTGTAGAGGTGGTGTGGAGGAGGTGTGGTGGGGTATGGAGGTGGTGTAGTGGTGTGTGGATGTGTGTGGTGGTGTGTGTAGGGGATGTAGTGGGGTGTGGATGTGTGTGGTGGGGTGTGAAGGTGGTGTAGTGGTCTGTGGAGGTGGTGTGGTGTGGATGTGTATGGTGGGGTGTGGATGTGTGTGGAGGAGGTGTGGTGGGGTATGGAGGTGTGAAGTGTGGTGTGGAGGTGGTGTTTAGTGGGGTGATGGGGTGTGTGGTGGGGTGTGGAGGTGGTGTAGTGGTGTTTAGTGGGGTGTGTAGGTGTGTGGTGTGGAGGTGGTGTAGTGGGGTGTGGAGGTGTAGTGGTGTGTGGAGGAGGTGTGGTGTTGTGTAGAGGTGTGAAGTGTGGTGTGGAGGTGGTGTTTAGTGGGGTGATGGGGTGTGTGGTGGGGTGTGGAGGTGTGTGGTGGGGTGTGGAGGTGGTGTAGTGGTGTTTAGTGGGGTGTGGAGGTGTGGTGGGGTGTGGAGGTGTGTGGTGGGGTGTTGAGGTGGTGTAGTGGTGTTTAGTGGGGTGTGGAGGTGTGTGGGTGGGTGTGGAGGTGTGTGGTGGGGTGTGGAGGTGGTGTAGTGGTGTTTAGTGGGGTGTGGAGGTGTGTGGGTGGGTGTGGAGGTGTGTGGTGGGGTGTGGAGGTGGTGTAGTGGTGTTTAGTGGGGTGTGGAGGTGTGTGGGTGGGTGTGGAGGTGTGTGGTGGGGTGTGGAGGTGGTGTAGTGGTGTTTAGTGGGGTGTGGAGGTGGTGTAGTGGTGTTTAGTGGGGTGTGGAGGTGTGTGGTGGGGTGTGGAGGTGATGTGGAGGTTGTGTGGTGGGGTGTTGAGATGGGGTGATGGGGTGTGTATGGTTTAGCCTATCAAGAAATCTGCCTTCGCTCATAACTGTGATATCACAAAATGGTTGTGAACCATATTGTCCTTCCAGTGCAATGTGTTACTAAGATCAGCTAGATAACTAGCTATTATATCATGCAAATGGACCTCTTTCGTTTCAACAGTTTAAGGTTATTTAAAAGTTTCCATCCGTCATTATAGATGGAAATTCACTACAAATATCTAATAACCCTTTTGCAGATCACATAAATGTACTATACCTTCTCTGAGCTCACGTCAGGCAAGGATGACGCTGCCACCTCCCTGGTGGAAGCAACTCTGCAATCCTGTAAAGTAGAAGATTAAACCTTTCATAAAACACAGACTTCAGTTTAACAAACGCATAATAATTAATCTGGATATATGGCTTCTTGTGGATCACTGACAAACTCCTCGTAAATCATGGTGTCCTCCCAGTGCAGTGTGGTGCCAGAGTTGTGTATGGTGTAGCCATCTAGAAATCTGCCTTCGCTCATAACTGTGACATCACAAAGTCCTTGTAAATCATGGTGTCCTCCCAGTGCAGTGTGATGCCAGAGTTGTGTATGGTGTAGCCATCTAGAAATCTGCCTTCGCTCATAACTGTGACATCATAAAGTCCTTGTAAATCATGGTGTCCTCCCAGTGCAGTGTGATGCCAGAGTTGTGTATGGTGTAGCCATCTAGAAATCTGCCTTCGCTCATAACTGTGACATCACAAAGTCCTTGTAAATCATGGTGTCCTCCCAGTGCAGTGTGGTTCCAGACAGAGTTGTGTATGGTTTAGCCTATCAAGAAATCTGCCTTCACTCATAACTGTGACATCACAAAATCCTTCTAAACCAAAAGGGCTAGCATTCAAAATCTCACTTCCAGTTCTTGCCAACTGTTTCATTACACTACTGTGACAGTGCTGAAGAACTCAATTTCTTTAATTTGTTACACTGTGTGGCTATACAGCGGGTGAAATACCGTAAATCCTCAAATAAAGGCCGGGATTCAATTAGAAGCCGGGCTTCAGATAGTAGCCGGGGTCGTGGTCCATACGGACAAATAAAGGCCGGGCCCCGAATACAAGCCGGGGGTAAAATAAAGTAGCCTATACTGTAGCCTACCAGCATCAGTCCGTCAGCTCAAAGTAGACATCACAATTTAATTGAATGCATTTCACAAATACATGTTCTCCTCATGTTTAATATTTTATTAAATAATATTGTTGGCTAATTTCATGGGCTGTTTGCCACGTAGGACTAGGCTACTAGGCGAATTCGTTATTGTTTAGCCTAAATGCACGTATCGTACAGCCTACTGTTGTTTATCTGTAACGTTTTAGTTTGCTAGGTTACTTTTTCCAGAAGGGATCATAAAGCAGTAGTAGACTTACGTAACTTTGATATTAGATTCAAAGAGACGGTGCATGCTGATTGCTGAAGAACATTCGGGAGAAAAAATAGCAAAGAAGTTTGACATTGACCCGAGACGAATGCGATACGCTACGACTAGCAGGTGGAGGTAGAAAGAAAGTTAGGCTGGATATCAAACCAGCTCGTTGAGTACATGTTTTCAGTCCGCGATAAGCATTATAGAGTGTCTAGAAAAATTATTAAAATCCAGGCTTTGGAAATCTTTTCCTCCGTGACTGACAGTGGAGACCATAACTCCGATGTTTATTTTTTATGTTGACACCGCACCTAAAGCGCTACGCGATGTGCAGGAAGTGTTGAATGCATGCAGTGAATTATATTAGCCTACTGCAATTATGCCCATTATTTAAATAATAAAATTGCCCCTAATACAAGCCTGCCCCAAATAAAGGCCGGTGCGCTGTGTAGCTTAAGTAAATACAAGCCCCGGCCACAATTGGAGGATTTACGGTAAGCGGGTGAACGTCGCCATTTTTCTCAGTAAATATATTTCCAAAGGTGCTATTGACATGCAACTTTCACCGCATGTTGGTAACAACCCAAGTAATACATACATACAAAAAAAAAATAAAAAAATACATTCAGAAATTAAGTAATGTGTATTAATGTGAAATAACACAGGAAAAAAGTATTGAACACATGAAGAAAGGAAGGTGCAAAAAGGCATGGAAAGCTAAGAAAACAGCTGGAATCTTTCAGTAATTAGAAAGCAATCCGGCCGTTAGTCAGTGCAAATTAATATCCCAATTGATGGCCTATAAAAAGGTGTCTTATTACCAAGGTGTCACACAAGAAGCATCTCATGATGGGTAAAAGCAAAGAGCTTTCTCAAGACCTTTGCAACCTTATTGTTGCAAAACATACTGATGGCATTGGTTACAGACGCATTTCTAAAAGTGGAAAGAACATCATTTCACCATAAGCTAGCCACGACCAGGTGCTCCTCGGAAGATTTCTGACAGAGGAGTGAAAAGAATTATCAGAGGAGTTGTCAAAGAGCCAAGGACCACTCGTGGAGAGCTTCAGTAAGACCTGAAATTTGCAGGTACAGTTGTTTAAAAGAATGCACTCAACCGCCATGGCCTGTATGCACACTCACCACATAAGACTCCATTACTGAAGAAAAAAGCATGTTGAAGCTCGTTGAAAGTTCGCAGCACGAAATGTTGACAAGTCTGTGAAATACTGGGAGAATAGTCTGGTCAGATGAGAGCAAAATTGAACTCTTTGGATGACATAATGCACACCATGTTTGTAGGAGACATGGCACTGCACATCATCCCAACAGTGACGTTTGGAGGTGGAAACATCATGGTGTGGGACTGCTTTTCAGCATAAGGTACTGGCAAACGTCACACAATTGAAGCAAGGATGAATGGAGAACTGTACCGAGACATCCTTGATAAAAATGTGCTGCCATCTACCAGGATGTTGAAGATGAAACAAGGGTGGACATTTCAGCAAGACAATGATCAGCCAAGGACACTCTCAATTGGTTTCAGAGAAAGAAAATAAGGATGCTGGAATGGCCCAGACAATCACCTGAATTGAATCCATTTGAAAATCTAAGAACTGAAGATCAGAGTTCATAGAAGAGGCCCACAGAACTTTCAAGATATGAAGACTGTTTGTGTGGAAGAATGGGCCAAACTCACATCTGAGCAATGCATACAAGTAGTTTCTCCATACAGGAAGCGTCTTGAAGCCGTCATTAGCTACAAAGGCTTTTGTACAAAGTATTCAATAAATAACAGTAAGCGTGTTCAATACTTTGTCCCTGTGTCTTTTCATATTATTAGACATAGCTTAATTTCTGAAAAAAATAGTTTTGGTTTCTTGTATGTTTGGATTACCTGGGTTGTTACCAACATCTGGTGAAAATTTCATGTCAATAACACCTTTGGAAATATATTTACTGAGAAAAATGGTGACGTGTTCAATACTTATTTCACCCGCCGTATCAATTGGTTTTGGTTGTAGTGCTGGAGAGCTTGGAAGTGCTGTTTTTACTGGGCAATATAGACCACAAAACAAGACTCATACTCACCATCAACATATCTGAAAAGGAGAGACTGAACTCATCTGGGAGAAAAAAATGACAAATAAAAAGCCCCTTTCAGTAAAACAGTAATTGACACAAAACATTATCTGCAAAAAGTAATCACATATTTGAAGATGAGTTTCTATACAGCTAATCTGAATAGACAACGCAAAGATGTCACCACTCGTTGGTAAATAATAGCTGACTGATATGATGCTGGCATGGCAGTGTGACATTCACCACAAGATAATGGTAGACAGCAGATACTTAAAATAACGTTATTCAATGGAGATATCGCATGCGAACAGTAGCTCAAGCACTAATCAAATATTGCAAACTAGCCTTCTAATCCCGGGCAAATTCTGCAAATTATAATGTTTCATATATAGTATAGTCGATTAACAGTTAAGGTTATACATATTTTGCAAACTACCTTCTTGTATTCTTCAATTCGGTCTACTCGTTCCTTTAAAGATATACATTGAAACCGTGACTGATAAATTCTGATAGTGTGACATTCACCACAAAATAATGGTAGACAGCAGATACTTCAATTAACGTTATTAATGAAGATATCTTCCTATTTTCTGATTAACCCATCTCATGGTTTGTCTAAAACTAACAAGCTATACTTAAGCAACGTCAGACTACGCCAGCGAACAGCGCCCATCGAATATTGCAAGTTTGCAAACTAGCTCACGAATCTCGGGCGAATACCGCAAATTATAACTTTGCAAATGCAATTTAAACATTCACTCACCAGCCTTCACACACGGTAAAATGTATTAATGAATAATGGCGAATCACTTTCTGATATTTAATTCTCTAACTGTAATAAACCACACTAGACTACTACAAGCACCACGATGTTTCTGGGGCTAAGTATGGGAAGCAAACCAAGATATGCTGTTGACTCGGGGGATTGGAATGACCAGAAACGAAGTAATAGTAAATGAAAAAGGGCTTAACCAAAATGAAGTGAATAAAACGTAAACCCTTTGCAGGTTCTAATCAACACAAGTTGACACTGTTACTCTTCCTTTGCTGTAAGGCTAAACTGACATATATTGCCACCCTAGCTAGCTAGCTAGCTAGCATAGCCTAGCTAAAGATATAAGATGCTTGCCTTCTCCAACCTTGATTTCTACACACGTCGCGTGACAATTTTTCAAATGAATGTGATATGGATGAAATATGAATGAAAAAACTTAAACTTACCGTTTTGGTTGTAGACACTCTTGTCTTCTTAATTTTAGATGTTGTTCTCGCAGGGGAAGGCAAAGTGTTGGTCTTGGTGTATTACGACCCCAATTTACCTGAAAGTGTAAAGTTGCTACTGCGCCTGCGCATCATGCTTCCCGCTTATTTCCAACGTACATTCCCAATACACGCCCATTTTGTGTATGTTTTTGGACAGAAATGTGTATGACTCTGCAGTGACAAAACCTGTCGATAGTTGGCGCATTTTTTTTCCTGGGATACACATCAATACACAAAAAAACATGTTTTGTGGTTTATTAGGACTTCGCCCAAAAAAGCGGGAGGTTGTTCCTCAGGCTGAAATAAACTCAAATACAATGTCGGGATTATGAGGACAGGGCCTCGGTCTTCATAATCCCAAATGTCCTCATAGTGTTGGTATGTATTCAGGTAAATTGGGGTCGTAATACACCAAGACCAACACACACAAACACACACACACAAACGCACACACACACACACACACAGCTCCCCTCCCACCTCCCCCCTGGCTGACTGCCACACAGCTTCTCCAGCCACTAACCATCTAACTAATATCAGTCAGTAATATCAATAGCTAAACATACTTGTAATAACAGAACACTCACCGTCTTGAAAACTCACGGCAATCTTGAAAGAAATGTCTCTGAAATTTGTCTTTAAGAATCTTGCTGCTCCACTCTCCAGCTCTTTCGCCCACAAAATGGCGACAGAGTAGGTCAGGCTTATATACTGGGGAGAGATTCTGAGAGGCGGGTTCAGGCTTTGCTTCAGGGGGACTCTTGAAACAGTCAACAGAGGAATTTGAAGAATTTGAGGGTGCCTTGAAACTTTCTCGGTGTGTGTGTGAAAGAGAGAGAGTTGTGTGTGTGTGTCTGTGTGTCTGTGTGCCTGTGTGTTTGTCTGTGTGTCTTTGTGCCTGTGTGTGTGTCTGTGTGCCTGTGTGTGTGTGTGTTGTCTTTAGGTGTAAATGCAAGCTGAGTGCTGATGTAAATGGCTGAATTCCTAGTGCTATGAGAGCTGCAGTGGTAGCACAGGAAGAGATGACAGATTTCTCCTCCTTTTCTGTCAGAGGCAACCGTGGCCTACTGGTTAGGGTTCAGCGCTCAAGCTGGGGCCCATAAGGCCATCTAAGAGGGGGGGGGAGAAAAAAGAGGGGGAAGAAGGAAAAAGGGAGAAAAGAGAGGAGAAAAGAAGAGAGGAGGAAGGAGGAAGAAAATGTGGGTGTTTCTGCATCCATACCTATCTGAGAAATGCATTTCTAACTGCTTTAACAATATTTGGACCCACAACTGGTTTTGTCTGCAGACGGGATACGAACCTACGATTTGGGAATTATGAGTTCCGTTTTTTTCAAATCCTCTCCGCGGATATTTATATCAAATTAAGAGCTCCATAAGTGCATTTCCCATAACTTACAGAACACATAAAATTAGTATAATTGACACAATAGGATACAAATCAGCAACATAAAAAACTATTAATGAGAACACAAAACTCAACAACCCCACTATATTTCTATCTAAATTTAAACAATCGTCTCATACAAATACATTTGTGTTCTTTATGTGTAATAATTATTTATTTCTTCTCCCACATACCTGTACCCAGTGGCGGACCTACCATTAAGGCGAACTAGGCAACTGCCTTAGGCCCTCACCCAGCAGAAAGCCCACGATAAATTGCCCACCCAGGCACTGATGGGACGGCCTAAGTCCATAACCAACCGGCCCTCCCGCAGATATCGTCGGTTGCGACAGTTTTCCTTGCTTAAGCGAATACATTATATACCTGTCATGATAACCAACGGGATTCACTGTCTGCTATTTATACTACTCCTAGTGACCTGTATTCACACTCATGGTTACTATTGTCTTACTATTTTCTAATCTCCTCCGTCAGTCTTACTATGTTTATTTGTTATTAAATGTTAATCACTCTAGCCTAATACTTGCATGTCTCGCTCGTAGACACCTTTAACACCCCTACACACACACACACACACACACACACACACACATAATCACACACCCAGCATGCAACACTATCATTACCACTGATGTTTACACCCCATCGTATGTTCTGTTCTGTTCATTTCTACAACAAAGTTCAAACCAGTGGCGGCGGACCTTAAGGGCGATTGTGGCGACGAACTGCTTTCAGGAAAAGGAGATTTTTTTCTCTGTCGGCGTACTAATTAAGATATATTGACAACAAAACAATTAGGACTTCCTACACCAAATGTATCGATTCAACAGGTTTCTATAAAGGGTGGAACCCTACATCCAAGAATTGGAACGAAAGAAAATCATGGCTAGCACGCTGTGAAGTGGCTAACGCGGTCTGTATTTCTTTATTTGTAGGCTACCGCTGTCACTTTTCATAGGTTGTACAGTGTGAATGTTCGCTTTTTGCCCTAACACTGAGTTATTTTCTTTGTGAAGACTTAGTTAGCTTTTGTAAGCCAATACTTTCGAGATCAGTCAATAAATATAGTTGGTTTTGACTTATATGTTGCCCCCTTCTTTACGTTGTTACTGGACATTTATGTGTCCTGTAAAGCTATGTTGCATCATACAACATTTGAGACATGTGGATAATGAAAAAGTGGGATAATTTAATGCGGAGCCAAATCATGTTTGCTTATGAAGGCTCCTGAATGCAACTTTCTTCCATATAACTAGCTACTGTAGCTATGTAGGTAGAGGGGAAATATTTTGATTGTGTGCTGCCATCTACTATACAAAAAGGTATTGCTGTATGAGTTAATCAGCCTACAAAAAAAATTATATTGCTTAATGTAGGTCGCCCTAATCATTATCAAAAAAATTGTGTACTCTTTCTCTGCTGACATTTATTCCTAAAGGCTCTGTAGTTATACATATAGGCCTAACCATCTGATACTAGCCCAGAGTTAAGCATATTCATCTAGCAAACTATAGGCCCTACCTTCCTTGGAGTGTTACAATAGCCAGTATCATTTTATTCCATGTGTCCATCCAGGCAAATTTGTGGATCCAAATGTTATTAAAAAACATATATAATGTTATTTCTTTGTAATCATCCAAAATTATGTTAAGTGTATGGGTATTTTGCATACATTAGGGCCTTATACATGTGCCACTGAGATCAGATCAGTTTATCGTATCGTATTCGCGTGTAGGTGTGAAGATTTTCAAGGGAAACGGCTCTTGTCGTTACCTGTATACATGTGCAAAATGTAAAGCGGTTACATTGCCTCGGGCATGCGCAAAGACCACGGAGATGTGCTCCCACCTGGTTTGTTTACTAACAACATCAACGTGGATCCGCATCGGGCACAGGCAGTGTAGTGGCTTAAAGTTCCCTTCTTTCTATCAGCATATAGTTTTTAATATTTTCTTTGAATAACCACTCTCGGATGGAAAGAAAACGAGTCTACGCGTGGATGTGTTTCAACAACGGTAGAAAACTGTGTTTGCTCCGTCTTTTACTGGACTCATAATTATATGACAGTGGTATTAGTTACAGTTGAGACACCCGAAATAACTTGCATGCGCAGCAATCCTGAGACGTGATTTTTAGTTTGCACATGAATACTAACGTCTTCTTTGATCCCAGGAAATTTGAGCACATAACCCATCTCCCTTACGGAGATATTGGCGAAAGTTAACCTACTTCATTGCAAACGTCTAGTTTTTCAAACGTGTCTAGTTTTTGTGCAGTAGTGAATAGAGTCTCAGTCTACTACACCATACATAGCATATCATGTTTGTAGAAAATGATTAAGGTGCAACAAATGCCAATAAGCATATTTCAATTAAATGATTCACATTGCAAGCAAAATGGTGCGGCTGGAGCACAGGGAGGGACAACGGTGACGCAGTTTGGATGTAGCGACAAACATTTATGTGCTGTAACAAACAGTGTTAACCAGTATGTGAGTAACGTGGCTTTTATTAAAACATAGCGTGTGTAATGTGTAGCTATTTCATTCCGTTTATTAACCTTTCCGGCTGTCTGTATTACTAGCCAGCAGCAGACGTAACGGAAAGGGAGCATTTTACTCCCCGGCAATCTCTCTACAAACTTCCATACAGACGCGGGATCAGCAGAGGAAAATCTACTTTCCTTTTGGGAGAAACCAGGCCAGTCGTTCCCACGACTACAGCACCTTGCAAAACGAATTATATGCGTTCCAGCAACAGGTGCTGCGAGTGAGCGCTCCTTCAGTGCAGCAGGGCGCGTTATAGAAGCCAGGCGAGAGCGCCTGAATCCTGACACTGTAGATGCTATTTTATTCCTGCATAGTGCTAAGACAAATTCTAAATAGAACGAAGGTTAGGCATATCAGCAGAGGTATATTTTGGTTACATTAGGATGGCTACGTTTATAGCTTGCGTTTTGGGCGCACCACAATGCCAAGAAGTTTGTCGCGACTGTAATGGCATATTTCATTGTGGGGGTGATTGATAGTTTAAGGCTTACGAGACACGGTGTTTTCTGATGTTTTACTGTCCTCTCTGTCTCTATCACACACACACACACACACACACACACACACACACACTAACGGAAGCAAAAAAGGTTTAAATTAAGTGACATCCCTCAAATGTCGCGTCTCCCGCAAACCTGCAAGCTATGAGTCAGCTGTCAGTATTGGAAGAAGCCTTAACGTCGAAGATGAAACTTCCTGGGTTATTTTGTTTCGTTAGGCTATTAGTTATATTTTAAAACAGCCAGTCATTGTAGCCTACCACTCATGGAATAAGGAATTTCAAAGAGATGATGGAGTGAACTTTCTAGCCTCCTGTCACCGTCTCCCCCCAGTCACGCACGGCCTCCCCCATGACACATCGGCCTGATTTGACACGCCCTTTTGTAAGACGAATTAACGTGGTAAACCACCTCTCTCGAAAGGCTCAGACGATCGGCGGAAAAACTAACGGTTTACATCTAGACCCCTTATACATGAGGCAATTGTAACACGCTCGCGAGTTTCTATCGTGGTAGGCGCAATGTAACCGCTTTACATTGACGCATGTATAAGGGGCTAGAGAGCGGGCAACGCGCCGTATATTAAGTGGGCCGCTCTGACAGACAACTCCCGGGCCACTTTTTCCCCCCAGTCCGCCCCTGCTTTGAGGTGGCCCTTTTTTTTTTGCATTAAAAGGACGGATGAAGAGGGCCCCTGGCTATGTTTTCGCCTTAGGCCCCCAAATGACTAGGTCCGCCACTGCTCTCGATTTCGCGCCGTCACCCGGTGGCAAAAGCTCTTTCTGTGATCCTCCAGGCCTTAGGGGGATTTTCAGAAGGTGTCCGAGAAAGGTGCATGGTCGTCGGACTGACCGTTTTCGGTCGGATGGGTATTTTGTGGAGCCTCCGCCACCACGCCTCCGCCACCACCCCCAACTTTTTCGTACCCATGGTTAACCAAAACCCTACCCATGGTTAACCAAAAAAAACTTAGAAAAAATCCACAGTTTTCAGACCTCCAGAGGGGTAGGACCCTGCTCAAAGGTGTCCGAGAATACTGCACCTTCAGCGGACATGCCATGAGCCTCTAGACCCCTCTATATCCTCCAGGAGGACCAGGATTTGACCCAGCCCTGCTTCTTCGCAGCGACTGCCAGTCGATGGCATGCAAAATTGTGTCGCTCCAGTCGTTTCGCCCTACCGCTGGGACATGCTCCGAGGAGGTGTGAGGCGGACTCAAGCCTCGCGTGACAGCCTCGGCAACTCGCGTTCCACTTGCTTTGGCCCCTTGCCATAAATTCCCTGGTAGGGTAGACGTTCGCTTGTAGCTGTAGTGCTTGTGAGCAGAATTTGTGTTGCACTTTTGGGAGTTTGGAGAGCCAGGCATTAGACTCTGGAGAGTCTTTGAACCAGGCTATTCCAACTCCCTGCACCGACTTGCCTGCCCACCGGTCGAACTCTACATCTTGCCACTCGCATGGTCTCTTGTACCGGCGCGCGAATAACGGCGCTCAACTTTTGTAGCCCCAGACCTCCGTCTCTCGCTCTAGCATAGAGCAACCCATCACATGTGGTCTGCGCTAGACCCAGCCATGTTTTTACTGTGCTACGTAGTAGCCGGTCCAGCAGTCGCAGCCGAACTATACTGTAGTCGCAGTGGTCGGCCCGGTAGAAATGCCTGGGGATTATGAAGGTCTTAAGCAGCCAAATCTTTTGAGGGGCAGTTAATGGTGTCGCCCCTACCTTATCCAGCGCCACTTGTAACTCTTTGAGAATGTCGGGTTTCTCGAGGCCCCTCACTGGACCGACCTGAATTCCCAGATATCTTACCGCCCTTCCACTTTCAACCATTTCTATTGGTGTCCCCTCGATCTGCCAGGGGGGACAGTCATTCACTTTCATTTTCATGCTGTGTTTCAAGGGGGTAACCATGAAGCCGAAGCACTTACTTGCGTGCACCTTAAGCCCCGTCAGGGCACAGAAGTCATTCAGTGTGTCGCTGACCAGCACCAGGTCATCTGCGAATGCAAGCGAGACCAGCTTTGTGTCTGCGATCTTTACTCCCTTACCGAGGCTTTCCAGTGTGTGGAGCAGTGGATCAAGAGCCAGATTGAAAAGCAATGGGGACAGTGGGTCACCCTGCTTCACACCGACTTTCATTGCAATGGGTTCAGATTGTTCTCCCCCGGCTTCAATGCAAGTTACGCCCCCGTCGTACGAGCTTTGTATTGTGTTTATGATGTGTTCATCCAGACCTCTCTGCCTGAGCACTGAAAGCAAGTGCTCGTGTGTCACCGTATCGAAAGCCTTTGCCACGTCCACGAGCACCACCGCTAGTGACTTTCTCTCCCTCCTGCTGGCTTTAACCAGACTTTGAAGGATGTGAAGATTCTCACTACAGCCAGGAGAGTCCCTGAACCCTCGCTGCCTGTCGTGGATAGTGCAGGCTTTCGTAAGGCGCCCATTTAGCAGTCGTGAGAACAGCCGCATCAGCATCGAGCCGATAGTGATTGGGCGCCAGTTATTCGGGTCATTCAACAGCAGAGGGTCGGAGGTCTTTGGTATCAGTACAGTTCTCGCGGGCTTTACACACTGAGGTATGAACCCCGCCGCAAGCCAGCTGCCAAAGAGTTTTGATAGCTTCACACCCTTCGGGTCCCAGAGGAGTAGGTCATCCCGCCCGATGCCGTCCGTGCCTGGTGCCGATTTCCTGTCCGTCTTTCTGAGGTGTGTGAGCACCTCTTCGGGGGTGAACAGGGTGGAGAAGTGTTCGTTGTCCGCCCCGCTGGCGGCCTTAAAGCCTCCCAAGCCCTTGAAGGCACCTTCTGACCCCATCCAACGCCTTTCAAACACTTCGTGTAATTGAGGCAGCGGGACTGGGCAGTCGGTCGCTTCACTCCCGTCAAGGACATAGCTAACAAGCTTAGCCGGGTCCGTACTCATTAGTTTTCTGAGTTTATGGACCTCATCCCTCTTCATTTCTCGCTTGCTTCGGGGCTTCATCGGCTCGCCAGCTTTGCTGTTCTTTTTGGTCGCTGGACCTTTTCTTCTCGCCTCCCTTATCACCATCGCCGTAGCGGTCTCAATGGCCACTGCTGCGCACGGGTCCTTCCTGCTTGCCAGTGTGAGCGCCCGCCTGATTTCGTGTTCGTGAGTGTACATGTCAATGAGAGCACCAGCTTGCCACCTTAATTTTCTGTTGAGGCCAGTTACTGCTTGTAACCCTCGTGGCTGTATCAGCAGATTGAGTTCAGCAGGGATTTCCTGCCTCTCCAGGTTTGCCTCTGTTGGCTGCAGTAAGAGCTTAGTGCTTCTCCTGTGAGATTGCCGTCTCATGCACTGTCTTTTCTCTTTCACTTCGTGGGAGGACCTACCTGGAAGCTGACTTGCAATTTCCACATTCATGTAATATACAGAGTATTGGCCTTGCTCGAGAGCCTCCTCCATCTCCATCAAAGTTTTTAGTTATTTTACAGACCACTTAGCCTTGCGACCTGTGGTCTTGCCCTTCTTCATCGCAGCCATTCCTGCTGGATGTTCTGGCAGATTTCTCTGCCCACCCCGTGGGGTTCCGGTTACTGTGCGGGGTGCAACACCGTACCTGTGATTTTTACAATCGACTTCCACTGCCGACAACGGTTAGGAAACCGAAAAACATATAATTTTATATTATATGATTGCTGTGTGACTTTTACAACTGATTTACACAATCCTCAGCAACGGCCTGCCAGCGGGAGGGGTCGACCGAAATTCCCTACCCTCCCAAGTAGAGGCCCCGTGGGACCTCAGCACCTGGGATGCGAAATCACCGGGGGCAGAAAGGATACTCCGGCGTACACCGGGCGCCTTTCTAGGGTGAAACGTGTGAGACGAATGGCTTTAAAAAAAGATAAAAACAAAATATTATATTTTCTGTTTAAAGAACTTGCCAGGTTCTTTTCACAGAGTTTGCTGAGTTCTGTTTACAGAGTTTGCCTCACTCCGTTTACAGAGTTTTCCGGGTTGTGTATACAGAGTTTGCCAAGTTCTGTCTTCAAAGTATGCCATGTTCTGCTTACAGAGTTTGCCACGTTCTGTTTACAGAGTTTGATTGCGATTTGTGTGTTATTTTTCTCCGGGGATTCATAAGAAACTTAGGACATAGTTGCTTCAGGTGGGATTTGAACCTGCGATTCTCAGATGTTCTTCTGAAATCTTACCCTTTGCGGGTTTCGAACCTGTGCTCTTCAGGTTCGTGGTGCCGCGCCCTACCCACTGAGCCACCGTGCTGATACAGAATCCCACCTGTCAGTGCGACCAAGTCACTGATTCCTCCAACAGTAAATTTCCAGGCTATTTCCTCTTTCAGAGCCAATCTTTATCCCATAATTGGAGTTATTGCTAGCCAACTTCCATCAATCATTTGGATCAACTCTGATATTTATTTAGCCTTAATGTTCTTGAGATTCGTTTTTGCCCCGACCCTATGACAGAGTCATAGTTACTTTTCCATAAGAGTCATAGTATGACTCTCTTATGGAACCTTAAGAGACTCATAGTTACTGGTTAACCATGGGTAAAAAAAAGTTGGGGGTGCTGGCGCGAGCTCCATGACCTACCCTCCCGAGCCAAAACGGTCAGTCCGACGACAGTGCACTTTTTTCGGACACTCTCTGAGGATTCCCCTTAAGCCTGGAGGATGCCAAAAAGAGGTTTTGCCACCGGGTACCATCTCGGGACTAGAGAGCTCCTTTTCAGAAGCCTCCTGGAGGATTGTAACAAGGCCCCAGAAGCTCATAGAGAGTCCGTTGATGGTGCATCTTTCTTGGGCACATGTTTTTGACATTATGGTGCATCTGGAAGTCGAAAACAAGGGACTCGAAGCTCGCAGAGAGTCCGTTGATGGTGCATCTTTGAAGGACACATGTTTTTGACATTATGGTGCCTCTGGAAGTCGAAAACAAGGGACTCGAAGCTGGTAAAGAGTCCGTTGATGGTGCTCTGTCCTCGGAAACATTATGTTCACATCCTTGTGCCTGTGGAGGATGTAACTAGGGGTGTAGCTGCACAAGGCCAGTCCGCTGAAGGTGACCTATTCTCGGACACATTCTGTCACATCCTGGTGCCTGTGGAGGATGTAACTAGGGGTGTAGCTGCACATGGTCAGTCCGCTGAAGGTGACCTATTCTCGGACACATTCAGTCACATCCTGGTGCCTGTGGAGGATGTTACTAGGGGTGCAGCTGCACATGGCCAGTCAGCTGAAGGTGACCTATTCTCGGACACATTCTGTCACATCCTGGTGCCTTTGGAGGATGTAACCAGGGGTGTAGCTGCTCAGGGCCAGTCCGCTGAAGGTGCACTGTTCTCGGAAACATGTTCCTCAAATCCTGGTCCTCCTGGAGGATATAGACGGGTCTAGAGGCTCATGGCATGTCCGCTGAAGGTGCAGTATTCTCGGACACCTTTGAGCAGGGTCCTCCCCCTCTGGAGGTCTGAAAACTGTGGAATTTTTCTAAGTCCATTTTGGTTAACCATGGGTAGGGTTTTGGTTAACCATGGGTACGAAAAAGTTGGGGGTGGTGGCGGAGGCTCCACAAAATACCCTCCCGACCGAAAACGGTCAGTCCGACGACCATGCACCTTTCTCGGACACCTTCTGAAAATCCCCCTAAGGCCTGGAGGATCACAGAAAGAGGTTTTGCCACCGGGTGACGGCGCGAAATCGAGAGCACCCTAAAAAAGTGGACTTAGGCTGAGAACGAAAAATAAAAAAAGTTCCACGAGAGGTAACTCAGCCTCTGAGTGTCCGATTTTCAAGCGGTTTGAAGCGGACTGTTGACCACACTCTCCTCCCTCTCCTCTCCTAAACCTTCTGACCGATTGGAAACCGTGACCCGCCAGGGGAGGCACCCTGTCTCACAGGTCCCACCTCCCAGCCACCGCGGTCAGCCTCCAGGCCGGGGACGCCGAGGGCTCTACGGAGCTCTCTGTCACCGCGCCTTTTCTAGCGAGAATTTGCCCCGGATGAGTGGGGAGAGGCATATTAGTGGCTGAGGTACCTGAGAAGCACAGGTTCGAACCCCGCGAAGGGCAAGTCTCGGTGAAACCACCCATTAAAGGTGTTAGTTTCGACGAAACCACCTGAAAATCGTAGGATCGAACCCCACATGAAGCAACTCTGAGAGAGAGAAAGATTGAAAGAGAAAGAGCCTGGGAAAATATGGGGTGAGGAATCGGTGATTTGGGAGCACTGACAGGCGGAATTCTGTACCAGCACGGTGGCTTAGTGGGTAGGGCGCGGCACCACAGACCTGATGAGCACAGGTTCGAAACCCGCAAAGGGTAAGATTCCAGAAAACCATCTGAGAATTGCAGGTTCAAATCCCACCTGATGCAACTCTGTCCTAAGTTGTGAATGACTCCCCGGTATGAAAGAAAGGCTCTATAAAGGAAAAGCTATACAGGGCAGAAGCACCGGACCACGATGCACATTATATCCTTAAAAACCTACACATAATAAGCAGCTCAACACCCCGTAGTGCAACTGCGCTACACACTTAACAAACACACCACACAGTCAACTGCGCTACACACTAAACAAACACACCACACAGTGGGGCGTGGCAGATCGGTATGAATCTCCGGTTTTCATGAGGCGAGCTTGTGCTGATGACTGATCGTCTGAAGGCTGTGGCGGCAAGTGAGAAACGGAGCGAGCTATCTAGAATTCAATGGCGACCTCAGTTAGACGTCCAGCAGTGCTGGGAGCTCTGTGTGTGTCTGTGGGAGCCTCATGAAGCTCACTGTGTTTGGGGGCTGGGGCTGAGGGCAGTACTGGGGGTTAGGGTTAGTGCTGGGCAGTGCTGGGAGCTCTGTGTGTGTCTGTGGGACCCTCAGAGAGCTTTAATATGAAAGAAAGGCTCGACTCTATAAAGGAAAAGCTATACAGGGCGGAAGCACCGGACCACGATGCACATTGCATCCTTAAAAACCTACACATAATAAGCAGCTCAACACCCCGTAGTGCAACTGCGCTACACACTAAACAAACACACCACACAGTCAACTGCGCTACACACTAAACAAACACACCACACAGTGGGGCGTGGCAGATCGGTATGAATCTCCGGTTTTCATGAGGCGAACTTGTGCTGATGACTGATTGTCTGAAGGCTGTGGCGGCAAGTGAGAAACGGAGCGAGCTATCTAGAATTCAATGGCGACCTCAGTTAGACGTCCAGCAGTGCTGGGAGCTCTGTGTGTGTCTGTGGGAGCCTCGTGAAGCTCACTGTGTTTGGGGGCAGTGGGCTGGGGCTAAGGGCAGTACTGGGGGTTAGGGTTAGTGCTGGGCAGTGCTGGGAGCTCTGTGTGTGTCTGTGGGACCCTCAGAGAGCTTTAATAGCAGGCAGAATTTTTGGGCCTAAAGGGAGACAAGTGTGAGCCATTGGGGCTTGCTGTGACTTAACACAGTACACAGGGCAGTGTTTGGAGCTCTCTGTGTGTCTCTCTGACCTCTGGGGACCTTTAATAGACAGCAGGCTAATTAGGCCTGTCTGGGGAGGTGTGTGTGTCTCTAGGCCTCCCAGTAAGTGAACCCAACACACTGGGCAGTGTTTGGAGCTCTCTGTGTGTCTCTCTGACCTTTGGGGACCTTTAATAGACAGCAGGCTTCTTAGGCCTGTCTGGGGAGGTTTGTGTGTCTGTAGGCCTCCCAGTAAGTGAACCCAACACACTGGGCAGTGTTTGGAGCTCTCTGGGTGTCTCTCTGACCTTTGGGGACCTTTAATAGACAGCAGGCTTCTTAGGCCTGTCTGGGGAGGTGTGTGTGTCTGTAGGCCTCCCAGTAAGTGAACACAACACACTGGGCAGTGCTGGGAGCTCTCTGTGTGTCTCTCTGACCTTTGGGGACCTTTAATAGACAGCAGGCTTCTTAGGCCTGTCTGGGGAGGTGTGTGTGTCTGTAGGCCTCCCAGTAAGTGAACCCAACACACTGGGCAGTGTTTGGAGCTCTCTGTGTGTCTCTCTGACCTTTGGGGACCTTTAATAGACAGGAGGCTTCTTAGGCCTGTCTGGGGAGGTGTGTGTGTCTGTAGGCCTCCAGTGTTTTCTAAGTCCATTTTGGTTAACCATGGGTAGGGTTTTGGTTAACCAGGGGTGTAGCTGCTCAGGGCCAGTCCGCTGAAGGTGCACTGTTCTCGTACACATGTTCCTCAAATCCTGGTCCTCCTGGAGGATATAGAGGGGTCTAGAGGCTCATGGCATGTCCGCTGAAGGTGCAGTATTCTCGGACACCTTTGAGCAGGGTCCTACCCCTCTGTAGGTCTGAAAACGGTCAGTCCGACGACCATGCACCTTTCTCGGACACCTTCTGAAAATCCCCCTAAGGCCTGGAGGATCACAGAAAGAGGTTTTGCCACCGGGTGACGGCGCGAAATCGAGAGCACCCTAAAAAAGTGGACTTAGGCTCAGAACGAAAAATAAAAAAAGTTCCACAAAGAGGTAACTCAGCCTCTGAGTGTCCGATTTTCAAGCGGTTTGAAGCGGACTGTTGACCACACTCTCCTCCCTCTCCCGGAGGATGTATAGGGGTCTAGAGGCTCAAGGCATGTCCGCTGAAGGTGAACTATTCTCGGACACATTCTGTCACATCCTGGTGCCTGTGGAGGATGTAACCAGGGGTGTAGCTGCTCAGGGCCAGTCCGCTGAAGGTGCACTGTTCTCGGACACATGTTCCTCAAATCCTGGTCCTCCTGGAGGATATAGAGGGGTCTAGAGGCTCATGGCATGTCCGCTGAAGGTGCAGTATTCTCGGACACCTTTGAGCAGGGTCCTACCTCTCTGGAGGTCTGAAAACTCCACGAGAGGTAACTCAGCCTCTGAGTGTCCGATTTTCAAGCGGTTTGAAGCGGACTGTTGACCACACTCTCCTCCCGCTCCTCTCCTAAACCTTCTGACCGATTGGAAACCGTGACCCTCCAGGGGAGGCACCCTGTCTCACAGGTCCCACCTCCCCGCCACCGCGGTCAGCCTCCAGGCCGGGGACGCCGAGGGCTCTACGGAGCTCTCTGTCACCGCGCCGAACCCTTCTTTAGCGAGAATTTCCCCCGGATGAGTGGGGAGAGGCATATTAGTGGCTGAGGTACCTGAGAAGCACAGGTTCGAACCCCGCGAAGGGCAAGTCTCGGTGAAACCACCCATTAAAGGTGTTAGTTTCGACGAAACCACCTGAAAATCGTAGGATCGAACCCCACATGAAGCAACTCTGAGAGAGAGAAAGATTGAAAGAGAAAGAGCCTGGGAAAATATGGGGTGAGTAATCGGTGATTTGGGCGCACTGACGGGCGGAATTCTGTACCAGCACGGTGGCTTAGTGGTTAGGGCGCGGCACCACAGACCTGATGAGCACAGGTTCGAAACCCGCAGAGGGTAAGATTCCAGAAAACCATCTGAGAATTGCAGGTTCAAATCCCACCTGAAGCAACTCTGTCCTAAGTTGTGAATGACTCCCCGGTATGAAAGAAAGGCTCTACTCTATAAAGGAAAAGCTATACAGGGCGGAAGCACCAGACCACGATGCACATTGCATCCTTAAAAACCTACACATAATAAGCAGCTCAACACCCCGTAGCGCAACTGCGCTACACACTAAACAAACACACCACACAGTCAACTGCGCTACACACTAAACAAACACACCACACGCTGAAGGTGCAGTTTTCTCGGACACCTTTGAGCAGGGTCCTACCCCTCTGGAGGTCTGAAAACTGTGGATTTTTTCTAAGTCCATTTTGGTTAACCATGGGTAGGGTTTTGGTTAACCATGGGTACGAAAAAGTTGGGGGTGGTGGCGGAGGCTCCACAAAATACCCTCCCGACCGAAAACGGTCAGTCCGACGACCATGTACCTTTCTCGGACACCTTCTGAAAATCCCCCTAAGGCCTGGAGGATCACAGAAAGAGGTTTTGCCACCGGGTGACGGCGCGAAATCGAGAGCACCCTAAAAAAGTGGACTTAGGCTCAGAACGAAAAATAAAAAAAGTTCCACAAAGAGGTAACTCAGCCTCTGAGTGTCCGATTTTGAAGCGGACTGTTGACCACACTCTCCTCCCTCTCCCGGAGGATATATAGGGGTCTAGAGGCTCAAGGCATGTCCGCTGAAGGTGACCTATTCTCGGACACATTCTGTCACATCCTGGTGCCTGTGGAGGATGTAACCAGGGGTGTAGCTGCTCAGGGCCAGTCCGCTGAAGGTGCACTGTTCTCGGACACATGTTCCTCAAATCCTGGTCCTCCTGGAGGATATAGAGGGGTCTAGAGGCTCATGGCATGTCCGCTGAAGGTGCAGTATTCTCGGACACCTTTGAGCAGGGTCCTACCCCTCTGGAGGTCTGAAAACTGAAAACCTTTCTCGGACACCTTCTGAAAATCCCCCTAAGGCCTGGAGGATCACAGAAAGAGGTTTTGCCACCGGGTGACGGCGCGAAATCGAGAGCAGTGGCGGACCTAGTCATTTGGGGGCCTAAGGCGAAAACATAGCCAGGGGCCCTCTTCATCCGTCCTTTTAATGCAAAAAAAAAAGGGCCACCTCAAAGCAGGGGCGGACTGGGGGGAAAAAGTGGCCCGGGAGTTGTCTGTCAGAGCGGCCCACTTAATATACGGCGCGTTGCCCGCTCAATGTATGCAAAATACCCATACACTTAACATAATTTTGGATGATTACAAAGAAATAACATTATATATGTTTTTTAATAACATTTGGATCCACAAATTTGCCTGGATGGACACATGGAATAAAATGATACTGGCTATTGTAACACTCCAAGGAAGGTAGGGCCTATAGTTTGCTAGATGAATATGCTTAACTCTGGGCTAGTATCAGATGGTTAGGCCTATATGTATAACTACAGAGCCTTTAGGAATAAATGTCAGCAGAGAAAGAGTACACAATTTTTTTGATAATGATTAGGGCGACCTACATTAAGCAATATCATTTTTTTTGTAGGCTGATTAACTCATACAGCAATACCTTTTTGTATAGTAGATGGCAGCACACAATCAAAATATTTCCCCTCTACCTACATAGCTACAGTAGCTAGTTATATGGAAGAAAGTTGCATTCAGGAGCCTTCATAAGCAAACATGATTTGGCTCCGCATTAAATTATCCCACTTTTTCATTATCCACATGTCTCAAATGTTGTATGATGCAACATAGCTTTACAGGACACATAAATGTCCAGTAACAACGTAAAGAAGGGGGCAACATATAAGTCAAAACCAACTATATTTATTGACTGATCTCGAAAGTATTGGCTTACAAAAGCTAACTAAGTCTTCACAAAGAAAATAACTCAGTGTTAGGGCAAAAAGCGAACATTCACACTGTACAACCTATGAAAAGTGACAGCGGTAGCCTACAAATAAAGAAATACAGACCGCGTTAGCCACTTCACAGCGTGCTAGCCATGATTTTCTTTCGTTCCAATTCTTGGATGTAGGGTTCCACCCTTTATAGAAACCTGTTGAATCGATACATTTGGTGTAGGAAGTCCTAATTGTTTTGTTGTCAATATATCTTAATTAGTACGCCGACAGAGAAAAAAATCTCCTTTTCCTGAAAGCAGTTCGTCGCCACAATCGCCCTTAAGGTCCGCCGCCACTGGTTTGAACTTTGTTGTAGAAATGAACAGAACAGAACATACGATGGGGTGTAAACATCAGTGGTAATGATAGTGTTGCATGCTGGGTGTGTGATTATGTGTGTGTGTGTGTGTGTGTGTGTGTAGGGGTGTTAAAGGTGTCTACGAGCGAGACATGCAAGTATTAGGCTAGAGTGATTAACATTTAATAACAAATAAACTGACGGAGGAGATTAGAAAATAGTAAGACAATAGTAACCATGAGTGTGAATACAGGTCACTAGGAGTAGTATAAATAGCAGACAGTGAATCCCGTTGGTTATCATGACAGGTATATAATGTATTCGCTTAAGCAAGGAAAACTGTCGCAACCGACGATATCTGCGGGAGGGCCGGTTGGTTATGGACTTAGGCCGTCCCATCAGTGCCTGGGTGGGCAATTTATCGTGGGCTTTCTGCTGGGTGAGGGCCTAAGGCAGTTGCCTAGTTCGCCTTAATGGTAGGTCCGCCACTGCTGGCTGGAGAAGTGGTACTGCTTTCGGTGGGGATGGTGACTTGGCTCTGTAAAATAAGAGCATACATAACAATGAATACAATACACTACACTACATCATGTGTAGGTTCAATCAATCAGTCTCTATTCAAACTGGGTCAATCTATTTACCTGGGTTGATTTTCTAGCTAGGCTTAGATTTGGCCTGGCCGCAGAAACATGAGCACCACCAAATCTTGACTTGTTCAACTGAAAAGCAACAAGGCAAACGTCTGTGTCCTGAGAGAACTATATTGACAAATTATCATTCAGTGAACAAAATGTAAAATATTTATGGTCAATTTATGAGGCCAAATACCATTAAAATATGTGGGGGTGGGTGCTTACGGCCCACAGACACCAGCAATGAACCTAAGGCCCTTTGGCCAGGACTTTGACTGGCTGCTGCTGTCTGCTGCCCTGCAGTGCCTTGAACCGGACCCACTGCTGCCGACTGCTGCCCTGCAGGCCCAGTAGGACTTTGCCTGGCTGCTGCCGTCTGCTGCCCTGCAGTGCCTTGAACCGGACCCACTAGTGCCGACTGCTGCCCTGCAGGCCCAGTAGGACTTTGCCTGGCTGCTGCCGTCTGCGGCCCTGCAGTGCCTTGAACCGGACCCACTGCTGCCGACTGCTGCCCTGCAGGCCCAGTAGGACTTTGCCTGGCTGCTGCCGTCTGCGGCCCTGCAGTGCCTTGAACCGGACCCACTGCTGCCGACTGCTGCCCTGCAGGCCCAGTAGGACTTTGCCTGGCTGCTGCCGTCTGCGGCCCTGCAGGCCCAGAGGCAGTACTTGCTCCAGTTGGCTGTAGAGACATCACAAATTAGTTTGCATATTGATACACACACACACACACACTTTTTGAGTCTTGAATTGACCAGCGTTACCTTCTGAGTGTGGAATCCACAAACACACGCCCTTACTAGACCAAACAAAGACCTCTGTCCTTGTGTCTGCATTGGACATTTTTCAATCTAGAAATAAAAGTTATACAATTGTTTGAGTTTTCATTTTCGTATGTGTAGTCACAGAGATATGATGTAACTGATTTGCTTTTTACATTTGGATTTCCTTGTGGGAACATTGCCTTTTATCCTATTTAATACATGTTATAATGACTTAATAACAATAAATACATTATACTGTGCCATGTATATAGTCATACCCTTTGATACAGCTCGTACCACTTCTTCTGCCTTGGTGCTGGCTTGTTCCCACCCCCGGCAGGCCAGGATCCAGTGCTGGCAAACTTTCTCAAACGTGCCAACCATTCTGATTCTGACATTGCCTTGTGTGACTTCACAGATTTTGCCTTTGGTGACATAGTAATTGCACATTGTTTTTAATGAATGAAAATAACATAAATCCATGAAGAGCAGACCATCCATGTAATAGTATTAGCCCTATTCTCCACACAGGTGAACCCCCCTCCTCACCACTGTCTCCCTTTCCTGCCATTACCTGTACAACCTCTCAATATTTCGTTTATACATCTGAATTTAAGCGATTGTGCATAAAATACTCTTATTCACAGTCAAAACATTTCGTTATCATTCATTCATAGCCCACGTAAAAGCACCCTTAATATAGTTAACGTTATTTGACGAGGACTAGCGTAATTCCAGTACAGATAACAGAGTGATTATAAGATAGCTATATAGCTAAATAAATCGAAATGACAACAACGGGAATAATTACTTCAATACTTCAATACTTCAAGTTATATCGTACAAGACTAACAGATTATATTAGCAGACCAAAGGCATGAGCGAAAGCGAAATTGCAGTCAGAGAAAGCAGCTTAGGTAAAAAGGTAGCTAAACCAAGGGGAAATGACTTCAATAATTAAAGTAAATACGATCTGCAGGTATACGACTTATGTTATTGTCATGCATTTAAAAATTAATTGTATGCATTTATGTCGCCAAAAGCAACATCTCTAAAATATAGCGACATTTTAGTCAGATAAATTATAGCGTTTTAAAGGTAGAAAGCTAGCTATACACAAAACAATTATCCCATTCAGCAGTGTAGTTAATGTGTAAATACTCACCATGTCGACAAATTTCCTCGGTTTATTTAACTTGATACAGCTTTAGAGGGAGGATTGCTTCCTTGAAGTTGTTTGAATTACGGACGCATCTTCTGGCTATTTGAGCTATCCAGAGGTTTGCATTTTCGATTTGCCCGCCCCCCCCTCCAGGTCCAGCGTCAGCTAAGTGACGTCGCCTGACGTCGCGCTCCAGCATTTCTGCCGTGCGTGCTGCCCGACGGCGCTCTCCAGGATTTCTGCCGTGATTGGTCAATTGTTATCAACTCTGCAAACTGGTGCGAACGTGATTGGCCAAATCTTTTCAGAATCTTTTCAGGTCTAAAAAAAATTAGCCGGTCGTGTAGTCGGCAGCTGTGGCTGTTAACCAGAAGGTGGCTGGTTCGATCCCCAACCAGAAGGACATTTTTTTTTTGCTGGTCCATCATAAGAGAGTCACTGTTACTCATTTTTCAGGCAATTGGGAACATAACTGACATTCAGAATACAAAAGGGACATTTGAGAATAATAACTGAAAAAAAATGCATTTTTTTTGCCTAAGTCCATACTGGTGCTCTCCCTTGTGTGTTTGACCCTCAGTGACCTTTAATAGACGGCAGGCATATGGGGCCTACTCTGGTACATAAGTTAGCCATGTGGGCTCTCTGTGACTTAAAACAAGACACAGAGCAGTCATCGCTGCTGGTGTGTGACCCTCAGCAAAATCAAGATTCAAACACAGAAAAATACCTTCAAACTTTGTTTTATTTAGATATATTAAAAAATAGCAAATACAACACACAAACAAACACAAACAATTCCAAACATAACCACACACGGCGAACGTTGTGTGTGTGTGTGTGTGTGTGTGTGTGTGTGTGTCTGTGTGTGTCTGTGTCTCTGTCTGTGTGTATGTGTGTGTGTGTGTGTGTGTGTGTGCGCGTGCACATTAGGGATTTGGGGGTTAACTGCAGCTGGAACCTGCCTCCTCCACTACGCGCATTCTTCTGGGTAGGACCCGGTTTCTGTTGAGGGCCCGGCGTCTGAGGACCCGGAGATGCTGCATTACCAACTCCAATTCCCTCCTGGAACTTTCCAGTTTGTCCTGAAGAGATTTTCTTTGTTTTAGAAGGATTTTGCAGGACTCGCAGCACACTCGCAGAGTCATATCTAAACAACACAAAAAACATTCTGGTAATGGTAAAAATCTTAGATAATACGACACACACACACACACACACACACACCTATACAGGTCTTGGTGGATTAGGAGGCCAAATTTCCTCAACCTGAAAAAAAAGTGGTTTACGGGTACTTCCCTTTCCTTTTAGTCTAGAGCTACCAAAGTTGAATAAAAATGATTAGAAAAAATTGTGCATCGAAGAGCAAGGTTTTTATTTTTTGTATCACCTACCAATCAAGATACTCAATTTTTTACACAACAAGAGTTTTCACCAAGTTATAGGGACATGTCCTACCTGAACACAAACCTGGCTTGCGAGGACACATGAATTGCAAGGACGCTGTGATGTCATTCTCGCATCATATCTAATTAGCATATTGAATTAACATATCCATAACAGTACACAGAACTCTGGTTACACACTGTACTGCAAGGACTGTGTGTTTTACTTGGACAGTATGGTGTCAACATGGCTGACAACTACAAGTATGTATACACTAACAAGTTTTACTATTCACGCTATGTAAATAGTACATCATCATCATCTTGTGAGAGTTCCAGTGGTCATATCATTGTTGTGTAGTTCAACATTGTTTTTAGGTACCAGTTTATGTATCAGTACCATTGATAATACCTGCTTGCCAGGTAAACTGAAATTGTGGTATCTGCAGTTTGGATTTAAGGTGGTCTCTAAATGTTTACAAGTGCCAAAGTTGCTACTTCAGAGTTGGAGAAATGTAATAAAGTCATGAATAAGGCAGTTAGAAAAAAGCACAATTAATTATTGTGACATTTTTCGGAAAAAACTTTGGAATTACTCGACCAGCTTGATGGAGAAATTGAAGTGTGCTATTGCAAGCCTAGAGATGGCTTGTCACAGTCTAAGAACTGAAGAATATTGGTGTTTTCCATATACTTTCAACTTATGAACCCTCCTCAAAAGAATACTGTAATGACCAGTATGTTTTAATGTGTTCATGTTTATAGTGTCGTCTGTGTGCCTGTGACCTTGCTCTCTGTCAGCCGCGGCAACCTATGTGTTGCTATGCGCTGCGGGGGCTGGCAGAGTAGCCAGGGGGCGGGGGCACCTGGTTAAGAGATGGTTTAACTTGCCTCTTGTGCTGGAAGTTCTGTGAGAAGCAGCCACAGAAACGTATGTGTTCAGCCAAAGTTATAACGGCCAATAAAGTCATTGTTGAATCATACTCGTTGTGTCTGAGATCGCTAGAATTGGTGTCAGAAGTAAACTATAAATAAAGTGAGTGAGCTAGGGTGACAAGTTCGTTACCGTTTATTTTTGGTAGTTAATTATCAGTTTGTGTGGGGTGTGCCAGCTGGAGGTAGCCACAGTGAGAGCCTGCCCATAATAAGAGTGGCAGTGGGCACCAAAGCTGTCCTGGAGAAGCCGGCATGGGCATCTGAGCTGACGGAGATGATACGGGCTATGTCTATCCAATCAACCCGTACCCTGCACACATCACCCAGGGTTTGTTGGGGGTGTGGCCAGCCTGGTCACCTCCTCAGGCAGTGCCCAAAAGCACCCAAGGGTCCGGGAAACGGCACCGGGTCCGCATAGGGGAGGCTGTGCGGACCCCAGCCCCATCCTCTTGTCTGCAGGAAGGGCCCGACAGCACAGACGGGGGAGTCAGGGCCCACTCCTCCCATAAGCAGACGAAAACATGCACATGGAGCCTGTGATAGTGGTTGGGCGTACTTGTGTGGGGGACTTTTGTCACCTCCCAGTGACCGTAGAGGGGGTTCCCTGCACTGCTCTCGTGGACACAGTGACTCTGGTAAGACCTGATGTGGTGCCGGGCTGGACTCAGTTAGAGCCCACCACTGTGCAGCTGCGCACAGTCACGGGCGGGCTGGCACCCATGAAAGGCAGGGGCACAATGACACTGACTGTGGGGGGCAAAGCTTTCCACCGCCCAGTGTGGGTGGCAAGCGTGCAGGACCCGTGCATACTGGGGCTGGATTTCTTGAAGGCTACGGGCTGTCAGCTGGACCTGGGAAGAGGCACGTTTCAGGATGCACCTGTCATCGCGTTGTCGGCCGTGACACCACCAGTTGCTGCACCCACTACCTTGCCGGCGCGAGAAGTTGGCACAGCAGAACCGAGCCACACCCACTTTTCCCCAAAACCCCTCACGACATCAGGGTGCGTGTTTCCCCAACCGGCCACCACTCCACGCCCACAGCATTGCTGTTCAATCACCTCCCTCTCAGCTGGAGACAGAGGTGACAGCACCCGACTCCTCTCCACCCCTGCTGGCAGTGCCAGCCCCCAACAGCATGGGCTGCCCGTCTCCAGCCCTGCTGCCCCAGACGGAGGAGGAGATGACGCGGGCTGCCATCACGAAAATCTGGACGGAGAACTGTGATGACCTGGACTCACAACAGCAGGAGCTGTTGTGGCGGCTGGTTGTGGAGTTTAAAGACAGCTTTGCACTGAGGGAGGATGACGTCGGGCGAACACAGCTGGTGGAGCGTGAGATTGACACCGGAGATGCCCGCCCGATAAAGTGCCGTCCCCGCCGAATGGGGTAACTAAGAAAGACTCTTATCCACTACCCCACGTGGATGAGTCTCCGGACCTAGTCTCAGGCTCTGCCTGGTTTTCCTCACTGGACTTCCGCTCGGGCTATTACTATTGCAGACGTGGAGAGGGTAGTGGCATATTTCAGCCGGGTGTTCAATAAGGCTGAGAAGCGCTACTGCGTGACCCGGCGAGAGCTCCTGGCAGTGGTGCTCTCCGTGCGCCATTTTAAATATTACCTGTGCGGTCTGCCCTTCACTGTGAGAACCGACCATTCAGCTCTCCAGTGGCTGATGTCATTCAGGGAGCCGGAGGGGCAGGTCGCCAGGTGGTTGGAGGAGCTCAAGGCCTATAACTTCACAGTGGTGCACAGGGCAGGAGCTCAACACAGCAATGCATATGCCCTCTCCCGTCGCCCATGTGCTGCCGACGGGTGCCACCACTGTGAACGGAGGGAGAGTCGGGAGCTTGAATTGTGTGAAGGCAGTGTGGCGGGCAGAGGTGGTTGACTGCTGGGAGCTGCAGATGGTAAGCGTGGGGGATTGGAGGCAACAGCAGGAACTTGACCCCGACCTACACCCTGTGCATCAGTGGGTGGAGTCACAGCAGAGGCTGCCATGGGAAGAGGTGGCAAGCCTCTCAGGTCACTAAGGGGCTGTGGTCAAAGTTTGACTCGCTGTGTCTGATCGACGGGGTGCTGCAGAGGGCGTGGAAAGAGCCTGCTACAGGGGATGAGCGTTGGCAGATGGTGGTCCCCAAGGGCCTGAGGGTAGCTGTACTGCAGGGCATGCACGGAGCCTCGGGGTCAGGCCACTTTGGTGTGACAAAAACGCTCCGCCGCCTCCGCCGAGGCTTCTATGGGGGCTACTTTCGGCGGGACGTGGAAGACGTCCGCAGACGGTGTGAATAATGCACTGCACGGAAAGGCCCAACAGGTCGGTCACATGCCCAGCTGCATCTAGTGCGGGCCCCCATGGAGAGAGAGTTGCTTTAGATGTAATGAGCCCACTTACCCGCACCAACAAGGGGAATGCCTACATCCTCTCTGTGATCGACTACAAAGTGGCCAGAGGCCTATGCCCTCCCAAACCAGGAGGCAGAGACTGTGGCAGATTCCTTGCTTGGAGGCATACTCAGCCGGTTTGAGATGCCGCACACACTGCACAGTGACCAGGGGAGAAATTTTGAGTCCAAGGTATTCGCTGCCATGTGCAGCCGAATGGGCATACAAAAGACACGAACCACCCCGTTACAGCCTCAAAGTGACGTGCACGTGGAGAGGCTCCACCGCACACTGGGTCAGCAGCTGGCCATACTGACATCGGAGCATCAGCGCGACTTGGATGAACATCTGCCGCTGGTGCTCATGGCGTGCCGGTCTGCAGTCCAGGAGTCGACCTCATGTTCCCCAGCACTCCTCATGCTAGGGAGGGAGCTCCGCACCCCAACAGAGCTGGCCTTTGGGCGGCCTCCAGACGGAATATGCGAGGAGGCTCCAGGACAGGCTTGAGTCTGCCCATGCGTTTGCCCGGGTGCAGCAGGAAAGTGCTGGTGCCATGCAAAAGCGTAACTATGACGTGCGGGCACGGGGTAGGCACTTCCAGGCTGGAGACCTTGTTTGGGTGTACAGCCCACAAAGAAAGAAGGGCCGGTGTCCAAAGCTTGACAGCCAGTGGGTGGGGCCCTGCAGGGTGTTGGAGCGGATGGGAGAGGTGGTGTATCGGGTGCAGCTACCGCCACGAGGACGGAAGGTTGCTCTGCACAGAGACAGACTGGCCCCCTATCGAGGCAATGCCTTTCCCCAGGTTCCAGGTAGCCCATGTCCCCTGCCCCTGGGTTAAGCCCGTCACCCCCCTTCTCACTACACACACACACACACCGCACCCCCCACAGCCAGTGCCTGATGGGGGTGACCCTGACTCTGTCCCTGTGGCCCCCTGGTCTCAGCCCACGTCCCCTGCCCCGGGGTTAAGCCTGTCACCTCCCTTCTCACATCCACAAAGGGCTAGGAGACCGCCCCAGAGTTTGGCAGACTTTGTTTGTTCCCTCAGGGACGAGGAACTTGGTAGCGGAGGGGTAATGTAACGACCAGTATGTTTAAATGTGTTCATGTTTTATAGTGTTGTCTGTGTGCCTGTGACCTTGCTCTCTGTCAGCCGCGGCAGCCCATGTGTTGCTATGCACTGCGGGGGCTGGCAGAGTAAGCAGGGGGCGGGGGCACCTGGTTAAGAGATGGTTTAACTTGCCTCTTGTGCTGGAAGTTCTGTGAGAAGCAGCCACAGAAACGTATGTGTTCAGCGGAAGTTATAACGGCCAATAAAGTCATTGCTGAATCATACTCGTAGTGTCTGGATCGCTAAAATACAAAACATTTACACCACTTTCATTAACATTAGAATGGTCAGTCCTGTCTGCAGACCTTCACATCTTTCATTCCTAGGTAGATACTGTTTCCCTTCCTAACACAGCCCACCTTATACCGTGAACCAGACCCCGAGAACTATTGATCTGATTAGGTTATTTGGCTATTTATGAGGTAACATGGAGAGTTTTGACAATATTCACACATTATAAGCATTTTAGTAATGGCGAATTTCAAAGAAAATATTACTGACTTTTGACTTTCAAAACATTCATAGATTTTTCCTTATAGAACTAAAGTGATGTTAAATAGCTGGTGGTATATATAGTTAATGGTTGTTTAAATGATTCTCCACCATGTCAGGGGTCATTATATAAATAAATGTAATTGACAGTGTGCACAGAAAGTGGTGAGTAAAAGTGTATTAAGATGCAATGTGTCTTAAGTGATGTTAAATCACTTGTACAGTTCTTTAACCTTCAGAAAACACATAGTTTATGGTGGTTTAAGTGATTCTCCACCATGTCAGGGTCATTATGTATCTGACGATCATGAAGAGTACCATAATACAATAGGCAGTGTATATAGATAATGATGTAATTTCTTTCCAATAGCTGCAACTAATCCTGCAGGAACAGGTTATATTGTATCTATTTTTTTTAAATGAAAAAACAATTTCCCCATTTATGGCAATTTCTCATTCATCACTATGGACTACTATATTACCCATCATCAGCAACATAAGAAAAAAAAAAAAGAAAAGCAAAACACTGAAGAGAAGCCTCATAAATGTGCCCACTGTAGAAAAGTATTTTTGAAAACCATATGTTAGTACATACTGGAGAATGGCCTCATCGATGTGTTCAGTATGGATAAGCATTTACAAACTCCACAGGTCTTAAAAGCACACATACTAATACACACAAGCAAAGCTAAGTGGTCCTATGTAAAAGTATTTTGGCTGCCATGTGTAGTTCATTGTAAATTCCTACAGTTCCGGGAGGTAGATCGGAGGTAGCTGAAGGGCTACACAGACCAAGCAGATAAGTCTAAAATAAAATAAATCTTTTTGTAACGGTTCGTTGTTGCCAACTAATCACATAAAAAGGCATAGGTTTGTCAGTGAAAGATTGCGAGGACTGGATGCCACAAAATTCAGTGAAGTAGTATGCATAAACTACCTCTACATGTATTTATCAATCTCAGCCTTCTCCTGGAGCATTTCAACAGTTTACTCTGAAAATATTGACACAGTTCTATTATACCAAACACAAATGATACACATGAGTAGAACAAATGATCCATTTTCCTGAATGAAATTTAATAAAAAACACAGACAAATCAAGACCACCCTAAAAACTAAAAGGGTTTATAGAGAACTTTTTCTTCCTGGAGAGATAGGCAAGGAAGTAGAAATGCTCAACAAAAGTCCAGACCACACTCAAAATTGTCTACCTGAACCTTGAATTGTTAGACCAGCATTACTTCTAGACTTCTCTCTTTTCATGTCTCTGTTTCTTACAAAGTCTCTAATATTTTGGACTGTTCTGTTTCTGAGGACAGGCTCTTCATCTGTTTGGCACTGGTGGCACTCTGCCTTTTTGGCCAAATATCCTCTAGTTATGTGACCCTTGGAGTGCCTCATAACAGCTGCAACTTCAGATTTGACCACCTCTTTGGAGTTCCTAAAATCAACAAAACACAGCCCAAGAAAATGTACATATAAAAAAAGAGTACAGTACAGAATACAACTGAGAAACCTACCATAATAATGTAAAAGTCACTAGAATACCTTTTGTATAATAATGTATAATAAACTCTATGGTTCTTTGTTCCTTTACTGACCTTTAGACCTGGATCCACAGTTCAGGGTGACATCTTGAAGTGCCTACACAAGAAACATCCAATTGATTTATTTCATTAATTAAAAGCAAATACCTGTTAGTTCAGAAGGGTCTTTTTTGACATTTTCCGCTTATATTTCACAGTTTTATTTCAAACTTGAATATATATGGCTCCATCAAATGCAATCAGTTAAAGTGTTTTATAATGTCATTTTAGTTAACATTTCAAAGCATCAAAACTAAAATATTTGTCAGAAAAAAACCCATAAAACACTTAATGTTCAAGCATTCATACTTTTTTCTTGCCTTCTGTACTACAGCAAACCATTCTGCATTAATTTCAGTGTAGTATATTGTAATTTCTTGTGAGAACACATATGATGGTCTGTATGCCTCTCCAAAATATACCCAAAAACCTATCCAAATCCATATAAAGGTGTATCATGTATGTTTTGTGATTTTGAGCTATGTTTGTGTAGTAAAATATGTTTTGTGGAAGTGGTGTGGTGGGGTGTAGAGGTGGTGTGGAGGAGGTGTGGTGGGGTATGGAGGTGGTGTAGTGGTGTGTGGATGTGTGTGGTGGTGTGTGTAGGGGATGTAGTGGGGTGTGGATGTGTGTGGTGGGGTGTGAAGGTGGTGTAGTGGTCTGTGGAGGTGGTGTGGTGTGGATGTGTATGGTGGGGTGTGGATGTGTGTGGAGGAGGTGTGGTGGGGTATGGAGGTGTGAAGTGTGGTGTGGAGGTGGTGTTTAGTGGGGTGATGGGGTGTGTGGTGGGGTGTGGAGGTGGTGTAGTGGTGTTTAGTGGGGTGTGTAGGTGTGTGGTGTGGAGGTGGTGTAGTGGGGTGTGGAGGTGTAGTGGTGTGTGGAGGAGGTGTGGTGTTGTGTAGAGGTGTGAAGTGTGGTGTGGAGGTGGTGTTTAGTGGGGTGATGGGGTGTGTGGTGGGGTGTGGAGGTGTGTGGTGGGGTGTGGAGGTGGTGTAGTGGTGTTTAGTGGGGTGTGGAGGTGTGGTGGGGTGTGGAGGTGTGTGGTGGGGTGTTGAGGTGGTGTAGTGGTGTTTAGTGGGGTGTGGAGGTGTGTGGGTGGGTGTGGAGGTGTGTGGTGGGGTGTGGAGGTGGTGTAGTGGTGTTTAGTGGGGTGTGGAGGTGTGTGGGTGGGTGTGGAGGTGTGTGGTGGGGTGTGGAGGTGGTGTAGTGGTGTTTAGTGGGGTGTGGAGGTGTGTGGGTGGGTGTGGAGGTGTGTGGTGGGGTGTGGAGGTGGTGTAGTGGTGTTTAGTGGGGTGTGGAGGTGGTGTAGTGGTGTTTAGTGGGGTGTGGAGGTGTGTGGTGGGGTGTGGAGGTGATGTGGAGGTTGTGTGGTGGGGTGTTGAGATGGGGTGATGGGGTGTGTATGGTTTAGCCTATCAAGAAATCTGCCTTCGCTCATAACTGTGATATCACAAAATGGTTGTGAACCATATTGTCCTTCCAGTGCAATGTGTTACTAAGATCAGCTAGATAACTAGCTATTATATCATGCAAATGGACCTCTTTCGTTTCAACAGTTTAAGGTTATTTAAAAGTTTCCATCCGTCATTATAGATGGAAATTCACTACAAATATCTAATAACCCTTTTGCAGATCACATAAATGTAAGTAGTTCTTATATTGGGGCTTACGTCAAAAGTGATTGATTATGGTAATAAAAGGGCTAATATTTGTGTCATTTCTGATGTATGTACGCTTTGTTGTGTGGTGGGTATCTTGTAGGCTGTCATGCCCTGATGTATGTCGGCTGTTGTGTGACAGGTCATAAATATAACCCAAGACTTTGACCCTCTTCAGAGTCAGTGATGTTGTGTGAATGAGTTAGAATTAGTGTACTATTTGGTTGTTAATTGTTTTTTTATGTCAAGTTCTGATGTATGAATATCCTGTGCTGACGGTTAATAAATTAAAGACCTCTTTCTAGCCCTCTCCCCAATGGGGCCAGATGTGATTCCCAGAGGCAGGGGCCTGGGTGAGAACCATTGGGGGTCTAGGGTTATCGTGGCTGGCCTGAGCCTGCTGGAGCGTGAAGTCGTAAACCAGAGCTATGCCAAGAAGCGGTGATGTGCTGGTGGAGTGAGGGGGGTGGCATGAGTGAGAATAAAATGCTGATACATATGCTGATACATGATGCATATGTATGGCTGTTTATGTTGTTGTTATATGTTTGATAGTTTAACTCATCTCAATTTAGGGTGTATGAAGTGGGTGCTCTGTAAAGGGCTCATTACAGGTCTGGGGAACACCAGGCAAATGGCCTCAGAGCAACTTTTCAGAGACAGCCCTGGTGTGATAACTGTGTGTGAGAGCCGTGGGGGGTTGGTTGCCCCAGATGTGAGGCCTGGTTGATATCACCCGTGGTGTATTATAACGAAGTAAAAATACAGTTTAAGGAAGAACCTATTGATGTCTTGCCATGCAAAGCCTCGGCACGGTGTGACACAAGTCGTGTTACAGATAGGGACAGGGCCTCAAAGCAGTAGTATCCCATTGGGTTGATATCTTGGTGGGGACTGGTCAATACAAATTAGTACGTGGTGCTTATATCAAAGGCCTGTACCAAAAGGCATCCATGACACCCCACAGATGTATATGGATGTTGGAGACCCTTTCGTCTCATGAGCCTAAACACACACTCACTCATATCACACACACACACACACACACACACACACACACACACACACACACACACACACACACACACACACACACACACACACACACACACACACACACACACACACACACACAGACTTCAACATCAAGCTGCAAGCGCATATGTTGCTAAGTATAAACCTGAAAGTTGTACAGAGTTAATATACGATGTTTGAGTCCTGGTCAGGGTTATTATTATGGTTAAGGGAGTCCTACATTATTCAACATAAGGACTGAGGTTAGAACCATGAGCTGTGTGTTCATGAGTTGCTAGTTCAGTAACATAAAGTTATAACTTTAACAAAACAGTGAGGATGTGTGATGGATGTCTTAAAAGATGTTAATATAGACCTATATATATATATAGATGTCAGGTAGAGATGATATGACATATAGAATCATTCTAAACAGGAGTGTAAATAATGGCTGCTATGTGTTTGGTCTTTTATAGTTGGTGGTAAGATGATAGGCTCTATAATAAAAGTAAACTCTAACCATCATGTACCTATTTAAAATAAGACGTGTATTCCTTTTAAATAGTTTTTAAAACCTTAAGCAAAGAGCCGGGGCCTATGGGGCCCTGCCTCTAGGCGGTGACGAAACATAGGTGTGACCCCCCTCAGTGATGGCCAGAGAATATATAACAGGGCCCAGGATAAGATAGAAACACCCAGGAAATTTCACTCAACAGCATCACCAAGACGTTCTCATCAATCCACTCTACCAACAACAAGATGGCTTCTAACAATGTTGGTAAGTTAAGGCATTTGCTTGGTCTTATAAACTTTGTGGTGTACTTCTTCATATGTGCTAATGTTTTTGTTAATATACAGGCTTATTTTTAAATTTTAGAAAATGCTGAAACATCTGGACTGAGCGCAGCTGAGTACCTCAAGAATCAGGCTGAATTGTGTAAGTCTCAGACCTTAAGATGTTTTTAAAATGTTTTTCTGTTTTTAAATCTTACAACTAATATCATACTTATCTCACAGTGAAAGCCGCAACAGCCAACCAGCAGATGAATGGTGGAGCAGCACATACTGAGTATTGTAAGTAATGGTCTGTTTAAAGAGAAAATAAAATAAAAATTAAGTATCATGGTGTTTCTATGCAGGTTTCTAACATCTCTGTTGTATTCCCCACAAGTTACCGCTGAGCTCACTACGCCTTCAACACCACTGCACACCTATAAAGTGAACCAGGACACAGTTTCAGGTGATTAGGCTAAATATAGGCAGACCCGTTTGTAATCCTAGTATTGATGAATGTTATGTATGATATGCACTAATGTTTTCTTATATTTATACCCAGGACTGACAGCGTTAGAGCAGCTTACAGCAGACGTGGGGATTCGGGGCCCTTATCTCCAACAGCTCCTAACATTTGAGAAGCCTCGCAAGGCCAGCCAGAAGCGGCGTCATATTGACCAAGAACAGCCTAGTACCAGTGGAAGTTTTAAAGAATCGTCTGCACAGCCGTTGGCCGGTAAGTCTATAATGATAATCTAATGTATGTTAGTGTATAGTCATAGTGTGTTAGCCATGTGTTTTGAAGAGGTTTTTAGGTATAAAGGGCCTATGTGGGTATTCATGTTAATCACAGCCTCTATCCATACGCTTATTTTCAGCCACCCCATCAGAGGAACCAGTGGCACCAATCCCATCAGTGGAACCAGTGGCACCAATCCCATTAGATGAACCAGTCCCTGACACCAACACCATCTGTGAGGGGCTCTGTCTACCAGAGGATGTATACACCTGGGATGATAACAACTGGACTGATGCTCAGCTAGTTGAGTGGGATAAGTCGACGTTTGACTCGGGATACGGGACCTCGGAATCAAGCAACCTCTGTGAACTGCTGACGCCTCCTGAAATACTCACGCCTGTGGCTGGACATAGTGGGAGCCTCAATGACATTGGACTGATAGCTTCAACCCCAAAACAACCATCCCCTGCGCGGGTGTCACGACAGCAACGAGTGCAGCCCAGAGCGAAGACCGCCAGGTATGAACCTTCTTCTAATAAAAGCAGTGGTTTGT
Source organism: Sprattus sprattus (assembly GCF_963457725.1). Taxonomy (NCBI): domain Eukaryota; kingdom Metazoa; phylum Chordata; class Actinopteri; order Clupeiformes; family Clupeidae; genus Sprattus; species Sprattus sprattus. The sequence goes on along the minus strand of NC_137923.1, from coordinate 50,817,174 downwards.
CGAGGGTAGCAGATCCTGTTAATCAGAAAGATAAACTGTTGGTGGCCAAGGTGGAATATCTTAAAGCTGAAGTACGCGGTTTGCGGGCTGAGGCGAATGAGACACAGCGTTTGAAGGGCCTTGTAGATGGATTGTGTAGAGATATGCATGAGGTGCGGTCTCTGGTGACGACCGTGTTGTTTGATTTGACAGGTGTTAGGTCAGTTCTGACAACATATGCTGCAGATGTAAAAGTTATAACAGCGGCTAGCAGGAGGATTAATGATCTGGGTAGCATAGATTGGGAGGCTATGGGTAGAACGATAGTCGAGCTGAGGGCATCTTTCCAAAGATAATAGTGTGTATAATCAGGGTTAAGGTATAATCAGGGGGTTAAGGGGTGGTGTGTCAAGGCCTATTTGCCTATATGTTTACTCATGCCTATTGAGATAGGTTTGGTACTATTATTATTTTTTACCCATTTAACATTTATATTGTATTGTGTAGTTGGTTTGGTTTGGTCTGCTGTCTGTGCGTATTAAGAGGTATTGCTCTGCTGTTTTTTACTCATTTAAGGAGATGTATTGCATTTTGTGTTTGGCTCTGTGTTTTTTACTTGTTAAGAGGTGATTGCTGTGTTGTTGTTTTTCTTCCCCATTTAAGGTGTTGTATTGCATTGTAGGTTTGGCTCTGTGTTTTTACTGGTTAAGATGTGATTGCTGTGTTGTTTTTACTCATTTAAGGTGTTGTATTGCATTGTATGTTTGGCTGTGTTTTTTATTTTTTATACAACCCCCATGTAATAGACTGTATTGTTAGGTCTATGTCTTCCCCCATTTAAACTGCATAATAAGGGTGCTATTTTAAAAATATTCTGTCTGGTGTTGAGATTTCTGGTGTAAAAACTATCAGTAGCTTTTAAATGGTAACCAGTTGAGAGATTCAGGGCATAAACATGTCGGGCCCAAACAAGCGTAAACGCTGGGGGGACCATAGTCATGGTAGCATAATTACCATGAGTGATGATGTCAGACAATTGAATACTATACTTAACACACAGGGGCATGGTAACAACACAAGTCACATAGTCACACACAACATACAGACAACGGGTGATGAGAGTGCACTGGGTCAGGCTATTTTACATGGTTATAGCAATGAACATGATTCAGATGACCACAGTGCACATTCTGACGTTGGAAACATGATAACCATGAATCCTGACATAGCAATACTCAACATGATTTTGCGGGGTAGAGGCAACAGTAGTGGTGTCCCTGGTGATGTGTTAGGTGCGGCGGCTATAGCATCTACTAGCACTGGTTGTGGTGGTGTCCCTCGTGCTGTGCTAGGTGAACCTGCTATAGCCTCTACTAGCAATGGTTGTGGTGGTGTGGTGAATGAGCGTGCAGTTTGTCAGACGGGTGGTGGTGGTGTTCCGAGGGGTGAAAGAACTAGGGTACACACCATACAGAGTTTGGATAGAGAGGTCATAGAATTGCTGATGCGCCATGGTGGTTTTGTGGGGGAGTACAGGATTGAGGGTAGGCCCCGCTTTAATAGTATGATAGTCCACAGATCCTTAAACTTTAGGGATGCTGGTGCCAGCGATATGGCCACATTTATGACTCATATACACGACACGTTAAGTGGTATTGTCGAGGTATCAAGAATACTGGCCGGTGAAAATGGGATGCTCAACATAACATTACGAGGTCATAGTCTCACAAGTGATGTTAATGTGATGTTGACCCCAGCAAATGGGTATGGTCTAGAGCACCTTGTTAATGCTATTGAGAAGGTGTTACAGAGTAATGCTGGGCTCTTGTCTGATCATTCTTTAGAGCTCACAGTCTCTATAGCCCGCAATAGAAACGGTGGGGGGCGACCCAGCAGGAAATTACGCGATTTAGCCCACAACGAGGTTATTAAGAAGAAGAGGATGCATTTATTTTCACCTCTTAATAGGTCAAATAATCTGTGTTTTGCCCTCTGCTTAGCAAACCATCTAAACCCTCACGACACGACAGAGAGGTTAGAGGCTATTGCGGTAGATATACAGTGGCATGCGGGCTTCACGCCACAACAGAAGATAGGGTTTAGTGACATCATTAAATTTGAGACATTGCTGGATGTTAAAATTGTGGTGTTCTACAGGGATAATGATGGTAACTTGTTACATTTTCACACAGCTGAGAGACCATATGCTAGAACAGCACATCTGTACTTACATGATGAACACTATCATGGGATTCTGAATCTTACTGGATTCAAAGGTGTGCCCTATGTCTGTAAGTTCTGCTATGTGGGGTACGCAGTTAGAGCGCAGCATCGCTGTAAATACACCTGTGACGTCTGTCATGATCATGATTGTCACAGGCACGCCGGGGCATTAATACATTGTCCTGATTGCAGACGGTATTGCAGGTCTGGTTACTGCTTTCAGAAACACAAAAAACCAGCCCCCAGGTTTAATTCAGGTTTTTTAGCAGCCCCTTGTGATATCGAAAAATATTGTAAGGATTGTAACAGACGTTACAAGGTCTGTGTGGAGAAGCCTAAACCCCATAAATGTGCTGAATCGGTATGCCACCATTGTAGCCAGAGACTGACCCCTGATGACCAACATAGGTGCTACATACAACCTGTCAAACACCAAAAGGTTGACAACAAATACATATTTTTTGATTTAGAAACCCGCTTTGAAGATGGCAAGCATATGGCTAATTTTGCGTGTGGCATTACCTGTGGTGGTTATGAGTTTACAGCCGAGGGTTATGATTGTGTAGTCAGTCTTTTAAACCATTTCAGATGTTCCAAGTACGTGGGACACACATGGGTGGCCCACAATGCCTCAGGTTTTGATAACATAATCCTCCTGGACCACTTCACTAACATGGGTGTCACCCCCCAGGTGATAATGACAGGGTGTAGGATCACATTCATGTATGATGAACGCTTCAAACACCGGTTTATAGACAGCTATTCATTCATACCTATGCGCCTGGCTAACACCACAGCCGCCTTTAATCTAGCCACTAGTGATAAGGGCCACTTTCCCCACCTCTTCAACACCAGAGCCAACAACAACTATGTGGGCCCATATCCTGAAAAGCAGTACTATGGGTATGGGAACATGTCAGATAAGGATAGAGCATCCTTTGATGTGTGGTACAGTGGTGTCCAGGGCGGCGTGTTTGATTTCCAAAAGGAATTGTTTGCGTATGGCAGAAACGATGTCGTTTTATTACGAGAAGCTTGCTTGAAATACCGGCATGAATTCATGGAGTCTACGGAGATTGATCCTTTTAATCAAATAACACTAGCAGCCTGTTGTATGGCTGTTTATAAGACACACTTTCTCCCCAGAGACACATTGGCGCTGACGCATAACAATGCATACATTAACCAGCATAAAGCCTACTCCAATGTGTCAATTGAATGGCTTGAATTTGTGAAAAGTCAGCGGGGCGTTCAGGTGAGCCATGCTCTAACAGAGGGGGAGGTAATGTTTGGGAAGTATTACCTAGATGGTTACTATGAGCAGGATGGTGAGCGGGTTGCTTTGGAATTCAATGGGTGCATGCATCACGGGCATGACTGTTGCTACCAGCCTCACCATATACACCCCCTGTCAAAAGTACCATACAGCCTCCTAAGAAAACGGTTTGATGACAAAGTAGAGACTCTGTCTAAGACCTATGGCTTAAAGGTTGAAATCATGTGGGAGTGTGATTGGAAGAGGGCCAAACAGCATGATGCTGTTGTTATCCAGTTCATGGGTACATACAAGCACCCGGACCGGCTGAAGCCGAGAGACAGCCTTTTTGGGGGTAGAACCAATGCGTATAAACTGTACCACAAAGCACAGGCTGATGAGAAGATACGATATGTTGACTTTACAAGTCTCTATCCATATTGTCAAGCTCGCAAAACGTACCCCATAGGACACCCTCAGATCATTTTAAAAGACTTTGGACCTCTTGAGGATTATTACGGGTTAGTCAAAGCCACGGTATATCCGCCGCGAGGGCTCCTACACCCTGTCTTACCATATCGAAGCGGTGGTAAGCTCATGTTCCCCCTCTGTAGGTCGTGTGTTGAAGTGGAGACTCAGATTAGACCTTGTACGCATACCAATGATGAAAGGGCTCTTTCAGGTTGTTGGGTCAGTCTTGAGCTGTTGAAAGCTGTTGAGAAGGGCTATACAGTTGTCAAGATTGATGAGATCTGGCACTTCCCCCAGTCATCTGAAAGTCTCTTTGCAGGCTATGTGAAAAAATTCCTCCAGGTTAAACAGGAGGCCAGCGGGTATCCAGCGCATGTGACATCGGATGCTGAAAAACAGGCCTATATTGACAAATATTTTGAGAAGGAGGGGATTAAGCTTAACCCTGAAAAGATTGTTGTTAACAGTTCAAGACGCGTGATTTCGAAACTGATTTGTAATTCGCTTTGGGGGAGGTTCTCTATGAGAGAGAACCTCCCCACTACTGAGATATTGAAAGAACCTGAAGATTTTGCCAAATACATTTTCGGAAATGAGCATGAAATCTGTCATTTTTCATTTGTCTCAGAGGATGTGGCTTTGGTGCAGTGGCGTTATCCTGATGGTGCTGGGGGGCAAACCTCTAACATCAATGTGTTCATAGGGGCTTTCACTACGGCGCACGCCCGCCTCGAGTTATATGATGTCATGGACCGGTTAGGTGATAGAGTCTTGTACAGTGACACTGACAGTGTGATTTTTGTGTCAAAAGACGGTGAGTGGGAACCACCACTAGGTCCTTATTTAGGGGATCTCACAGATGAGTTGGGTGTAGGGGACCATTTTGTGGAATACTGCTCTGGAGGGCCAAAAACATACGGGTACCGGACGGCCCTGGGTAAAACGTGTATGAAAGCCAAGGGAATCACTCTGAACGCCGCAAACTCTAAACTCATCAGATTAGATACACTGATTGACCTGGTTGATCATCACGTGATCAACCGTAACACACACACCACATCCTAGCCACGTCTGACAACATTGTACGTAATAAGAGGCAGCTCACTCTAAAAAACACAGCACATGTTAAACGCTTCAGAGTTGTGTACAACAAGCGTGTGTTATGTCCTGACTACTCAACACTACCATACGGCTACTGATTGTTTGTGGGGTATGTTAAAATGGCTACATTTAATAACAAACTACCAACTGTTAATGATTTTGACTTCAGACTACAACATCCTTTTTCATGTATGATAAGCGGCCCCTCAAATTCGGGGAAGACATACTTTGTAAAAATGTTGATAATGCATGCTGACCGTATGATTTCTAATAAAATTGATAACATTGTATATATATACAACTGTTGGCAGCCTCTTTATGATGATCTGTTGAAAATAAGGCCCATTAATTTCATAGAAGGTATACCTAAGGCTTTAGATGATGATGGGTTATTACCGGTATCCAAAAACAATCTGTTAATTATTGATGATGTCATGAAACACGCCAGTAGTAATGATCAAGTTGAAAAAGCCTTTACACAGTTTGTACACCACCGTAATCTCAGTGTCATATATCTAGTCCAGAATCTGTTTTTTCAGGGTAAATCCAGCCGAACTATTAGTCTAAATACTAATTATTTAATTCTATTTAAAAATGTACGTGATAATAATCAAGTGTCTGTCTTGGCTAGGCAAATGTACCCTGGTAACACAAAATATTTCATGGAATGTTTTAAAGATGCTACCGAGAAACCGCATGGTTATCTCATGATTGATTATAAAACTAAGACGCCAGATGCATTTCGACTCAGAACAGATCTGCTCTCAGTGCATCCGGTGGTCTATATCCCGAAAAAGCGTTGAGATACAGTCATGTCTGGACGGGTACAGCGAAACTTGACACTTTTGAAAAAATTACTTAAAGCGAAACCAGAGCAGCGGCGGGTCATTTTACAGTCATCATCAGATGAGTTAATCCTGTCTCTATGTGAAGTGGCATTGAACATCATCCGCGGTACTATACCCCTCACAACGGGTCAATATAGAAGGTTGGCAAAAAAGAAGTCAGTGATCAAGCTTATAGCTGATAAGAGAATTGGTGTGCGTAGGAAAAGACATACGATTAACCAACAGGGTGGTTTTATCCTCCCACTCCTGAGTGTGGCATTACCCTTCATAACTACCCTCATCGCCTCAAGAACTGGTTAAAAACGATGGAGTATGCTGAGAAAATGTATTTGGTGCCACAACACCAGTTGGATATATTAAAGCATAATGAAACACCCACCAGCTTGAGACAGACTGCAGAGAACGAGTTGGATACATCTATAAAAAATGTTTTGAGCAGGACTGATATGGACCAGCATGAAAAAGCTAAACTGTATACTACCCTGTTGCAACGATATTTATCACTGGTTAAACAGGGGGCTCTCCAGACAAATACTTTAAAATTAAGCCTGCCCCAAGAGCCTGTAAACAGCGCTCTTGTTACGCCACTAACAAACACAGTTACAAACACAGGCTTGGCTGATGACCCCAAGATTGTAGATATTTTAAAAAATATACCGTCGAGGTGTAAAAAGAATGCCCAACACATATTAGAGAAAATGCTTGAGTCTCAAGATACAGCGTCTTGGAGTGAAAGGGGTGAGTTTGTTTTCAACAATGAGGTGGTGTCTGGTACACACATTATCGATTTGGTAAAAAGTGCCACAGCTCCTCAGAATATTAAGCGTAGGCCTCGGGGTTGGGATGTATTTCTGACGGCCATGGCAAGTCTAAATTTACCAACTTCCACAGTGCCTAATAGAGAAGTCCAACAGCTGGTTGAGTCTTTGAAAATAACTGAACCAGCTAGTTTTGTTACACCGCCTAGTTTTGTTACACCGGCTAGAATTTTAGCCAGAAGAGAGTTTTTATCACCTGATGTAGATGTTTCGAAGTGGTTGTCATTTTAATTATGTAATGTTTGACTATACTTGTGTTGTTGTAAATGAGAAAATATACATGTTGTGACTTGTTTATGTGGATTTTTCCTCAATAAAAACCTTAAACTGTTGTTATTGTCTTTTTCATTGTTTTATTTCTTTAGAAAACTTTGCACCATCTTGTACATGCTGGATGCAGTACAACATATTAGAAGTACACTTACACGGTTGTAGTTTTTTCACAAATGTTGAAACCATAGTATCATTTCTTAACAAATCATTAGAATATTTTAACATCACATCATCATAGTTTAAACCATTCAACATGTTATAGATAAAGAAGACACAATGTTCGCCACATGTGATGGCTGCATAGTCCTGCACTTGTCTATTTGAAAATTGCAGGGTAGTGCAGTTAGTTTTTAAAAATGTGTAAATAGAGATGGGGAATAGTTTGGAGTTTGGTTCGTTACCAAAACTATCAAAAAAACACCCAACACCGGCATCTGTTATGTACGCAGCTAGCCAATGTTCACCAGACAGGTCTGAGCTATGAGTGTTGATTATCACAGACACAGGTAGCTTTTGTAATGGACCGGTAGGTAGTTGATCACACGCTAACACACCTAGGAATTGTGTGTTTTTGGAAAATTTTGCCATAATCGCTGATAACTCCCTTGTATTCATGACCTCAGTAATAATCAATTAGCACCTGTCTACGATTCGATACCTCTATAATGCTATCAAATATGGCGTATACTATTAAATTTATAGTAGTTCTTAGTGGCTGTCTGAAGCGTGTTTCTAACCTGATATTACCAGACTTAATTAGTGACAGATGTTGACCACACTCTTCGTCAGGTGAGAGATTGAAGGCATAAAGTGTGTACCCGTTTAAGAAATCCTCCCTGTCAATTAACATGGCCCTATTTTTTAAATGTCTCCCTGTGGCTAAGGCTAACTGGTAGAACTCACGCACAGCAGCCCCCTGTAAATATTGGGGTTGCAAGGGCTTTGCTGGATGTTGTAGTCCGTCCACATAGAGAGCCATAAATTCTAAATCGTAATTTTTGAAGGCAAAGGGGTTCTTATCATAGACCCCGGTGAAGGCATCATTATCAACCATGGCTATTATGATAGACTTGGGCAGGGTCCCCAGAAAGAGATTTTCTTGATTGGCCACCCGAGTACCCGTGGGTATTGAGAAGTTCTTTAGACACACTCTATCCACGGGGTATTTAGCCGTTGCAGATAGTAAGGCATGTGCGTGACCCAATCTTACGGCTGGTGACACAGATGCTTTTTTCACAAACAGGGATGCTGAGACCATACTGATTTTATAGGCCACATCATCACCCCGCATTAGACAAAACTCGTCCTTAGCCCGGGTCAATCTGATTCTGATATCCACATTATTCAACATCAGTTTTTCTTGAAAAAATATATCACTGTGGATTGGAGTTAATAGCTCTACAACCCGGCTGTTCGCTGTGAATGTGGCTCTCTTCCGCAGCCCGCTGTTAGCACCCACGGGGTCTGCTACATCCATATAGCCGGCTGAGTCTTTATAAAACAGACCCGCCGAGAAAAGCGATTCCAAAGTTTGTCTGTCGTAGTTCATAAGACATTCTATGATACAACGATAGGGATACGTGTTTGAACCCTGGGAGATCAGCCGATCACCCAAGGAGACGTCAACCTGTGAGAACAGTGTAGCCCCGGGGTAGTTCACTAAACCCACCTTGGCGCCCGCATCAATGTTTGAGCCATCCGGTTTTGTGATTTTGATCCTTGTATACAACAGAGTGTTGTTCAGATCTATATAGTCATCGCCATTCCCAGCGATGAAAAACTCCAAGGGTGATGTATCCGACAAAGCTGAGATAGGAGCTATCTCAACATAAGTAGTCTTCTCAATAGTTGTTTGTGTCATAGGTACTGTAAACAGATCGAGCTCAGACTTAACACACTCCTCAGACAAGCCATGTATAAGTGCCATTATCAGAATATGGTTTTAAACTTCTTTTTCACGCTCCCGCTTGTACGTTGTGCACCAGACTTCTTCCGTTTAGTCACTGAACGTTTCTTAGGCGTACGCTTATTTTTTATGGGTGTCGAGACACGCCTCACCCCTGGAGGTCTTTTCACAGGGGTCCTGCTCATAACGAGCATGCCTGAACCATCCTGTCTCGCCTCTCCTCGATGATTCACAACTCTGGATATGACATCACCAACAATGTTTTTAGCAGCCGCCTTTAGATGTGGCTTAGCGATCCCTATGCCTTTTCTCAATAGAGGCATAGCCATGCGAAAAAGACCCCTGAATAGCCCTCCAAGACCAGCACCATACATAGTTGAACTACCAGCAAACCCGGGCATAAAACCACCGGCCTGGTTATGATAATAGGCTACATAGCGTTGAGGATCCGCGGATATGCTGAACGGCTTCATTGTTTTAAAAATGATGTGTTTGTTTCACCGGCCTGAAATGTAGCTTTGTAACTACCTTGCCGTACTTAAAAGGCACGTTGTGATTCTGGTCCGTCTTGACTTCAATGGCTATGTCACTGATATGTCTTTTAGAGACACGAACGTAGTGTGGCTTTTCGTAGTTAATTGTGACTGTGTCTTTGTTTTTACCGCTTATTTGTACACATCTTAGGAGGGGTACAAAATGATCACCCACAACCTGGTATTCTATGATGTCTGTATATACAAATAATGCATATTCACCACCATACAGATCAGCCACATTGTCAGCATATTTTCTCCCCTTGCTAAGGGCTGTGGTTGGATCGATGACCGCCGCATCGTCAAAGCCTAAAATCCTACTAAGCTTCCCATAAAACACTAGAGTCATCTCTTGTTTTGCAACAATGAATATCTTGTTGACAACATCATCGTAACCTAGTTTGACACCAAAGGGGTTTGTATGCTTGTTGATCTCATCAACTATATCAGTGATCTTTGTGTAATATCCCACACGCAGGTCGAAAGCTGTTGACACCTTGCTTACTTTATCAGTGAGAAATATCCTAGCATGTTCATAACTAAACGTCGTCCATGTTCGTGGATATTGAATCTCGCATAAACCTACCTCCCAGTGACCCTTTAACACAAGAGCTCGAGCTAGATTGGTTCGATACTTTGCAATTTCGTTGTCACTATACACAGCCTGAGACGCATTTGAAGGCAGGGTAACATAAAATCCTTCGTCATCCATCGTGGCTCCGGTTCCAATGAGTGGCTCTAAACCTTCACACCAAGGTTTTAAATGCTGACTACCTCTTTTTCAGCCACCCAGCTATTAAATTTGGATGGCCACCCTAGCCATTTTACTAACACCATCTTTATTGAGCCTACTTTTTTCCTTTCTAAAATAGCCTCCATTTTAAAGGGCTTGTCTCTATCGACATGTATTTTTTGCAATTCTACTTCATAAAAGGATCCGTCTATTATATCTCCATCATAGTCTTTTAATCTATAGACCGGCGGCCTTCGAGGTACACATTCTGTTATGGTGAAAAATTCGTCAGTGAATGATTGTTCATATCCTTTGGTGAACACACCTCGAGCTTTCGAGACCCTGACAACATCCCCTATTTTGTATTTAAACACAGGTAGAGCAGCACTGCCCTTCAGTCCGTACAGAGATTTAAACACTGTGCCTTCGTTTTCTCGTGACACCGCTGTAGGGGCCATCTTGATGCTGCGATGGTAGCTATTATTATATGAGGTTACCAATGCTTGTAGTGTATCAACATAGCGTTTAGAATTGACAGATGTTAAATACCGCCACATACGACTCTTAATTGTCCTGTTGAATCGTTCAACAATGCTTGCTTTTAATTCACTCCCTGTAGCGAAATGGTGTATGTTATGCTCACTCAGCACTTTCTGAAAATGCTGGTTGAAAAATTCCTTCCCGCGGTCCGTCTGTAGCTTCAGAGGCACACGGCCTTCTTTTAAAATGTCCTCAAATACCCGGGCCACCTCTGGACCAGTCTTGCTTTTTAAAACACGTATCCATGCATGTTTGCTGAAAATATCGATGCAGGTTAACAAATATTTGACATTGTCATTATCCTTCGAGTACATGGACATATCCACAAGATCTGCTTGAAATTGTCTATCTACACCGTATACTATAACCCTGTTACGTTTGTAGTTAACCCTTGTGGCTTTGTGTAGTGTGTAAGCCTCTTCACCCTCTAACCATTCGGACACTTCTCGATCTGGTAACTTTACCCCTGTGTTCTTGAAAACACCATTTTTCAATCTGTTTTTACCCCCAAAAGAACCCTCACTGGCGGGGTCGTAGTAAACCCTTTTCAGAAGATCTGCCATGTTAGACAGCTATCAACAAATGACACAACATCGTATACAAGTACAGGCTTTTTATTAAACACACACAGATACACATTTACACTGAGGTTTAAGTATCCAGATATTTTAAAAATTTAACACATGTTTCAAACCGCCTGTCAACCAGGGTATCTACCAGACTCTCTACTATTGTGTAAATATCACTAGTCTTACTCTTTCGTAGGTTAGTAGTGCATATATCAACTACATATGTACATGCAACAATGATATGTCCCAGCTTAAAAACCCCCTTATGACCCAAAAGCAGATGTTCTAAAATGATACGTAATGAAATATGCCATGGTTTGGTGACATTTGCACCCCTATTTATTATATCAACCCAATTAGTAGATAATGTTCTGGCTGTACACATTTCTTTTTTGAGAGCCATCAGGCGCTGTCTAGGCACTGTAAAAGTTGTAGTAATATAGCGCGCATCATTAACTATAGTATTACACAACAAGGCATAGAGTTCATATTTCACACGTCTCTTGGCATGTTCAGCAGCCCTCTGCTCTCGATGTAAATAATTCCCCATCTTCTAGGACCGTTCAGCTGCTTTTCAGGACCCACCAGCGCATGAGTGTTGCTTCAATGATGGTCACGACCTATCTGTCTATCCAATATGTGTCCATCGCCGCTGTAATAAGTTTTGCAGTTTCAGTGCCTATGAAATCGTATGGTGCATCGATGTGGTAGTCCATCTCTTCTTCCACTGCCAACTCCCAGAGGATCATATCCACCGACCCTAGCAAACGCAGCGTGAGAGGGACAACTCCTGTTGCCTCACAGATGTGTGTCAGGATACGCAACATCCTCGTCTGGTAAAGCCTAGTTTTTACCTTTTTACTGTTGTCCATGAAGAAGGCTGCTGGTGATTCAAAAAGACATCGATGTTGTCGCTGACTCGGATGATCCACTTCACACCCATTACACGACTCCTTTAGCATTTTGTGTATAACACGATTCAGCATGACATATACACAGTCCCTGATAATTCTGGGTGCTAGTTGTGAAACTATAACGGCAGGCATACATTGGCCCCCGCCTGTGCTGGTCTCAGTCTTTGCAGAGTCTGTAGTAGCACTGGCAGCCATGTCTTTGGAAACCATGTATTCCATGCCGATTGCGGGTGGTTGTTCAACAGGTAAGAGACTGTCTTTATCCAGCCGGCGCCTCACCATGATTGGTGTGGCATCAGGGGATGTGGAGTCTGAGAGCTCACCATCTGATTCATCTTCTGAAGTCATGTATATAAAGTCCATACTGATTTCGGGTGGTAGATCGGCCGCTGTAACTCTGTTTGCTGCCAGTGTGGGGTTTGCAGGGGTTGCGCTGGTTTCGCCGGCTGTGGAGTCCAAAGTATCCTTGCCTGATGTGAGTTCGGAAGCCATTGTTGCGGTTGTGAGGGCACACAGTAGAAACTCTGTGAAATGGTGTATCGGCATGCAGCGGTTGAGTCCTTTTCAACACTAGGAAAGGGGGTGTGTACCCCAGGGGTGGGGGGCCCCCCTGTGACACTTCCCCCGCTAGGGCGCCGTTAGAATAGTTTTACTTTAACGCCCTCGAGTCGATCTTCAAGCAGGCACCATTTGAACATGGTGTCAATACTCTTGAATTTACCACAACTAGACCATTTTGACACACCCAAGTGTTTCCAGATTTTGGATCTAGACTTCTTCCAGCTCTCAAGGGTATATGAGATGTGCGGCATGGCCTTTGTAAATTCTATTCCATCTGCCTCCAGCTTGTATAGGGTCACACACCGCGCTGCATCCTCAAAAATATAACCTCCTATGCGCCCACCCGGCAATGGCCATTCACAGTGCAAAAAGCCTTCTGGCAAGCCTTTCTTAAGTCTAGACTTAAAACCCTTTGGATGTCTTCTCTTTCTAGGGGCACCAGTTACTTCCGAGTCTCTGCTGATCCTGCTAACCGGTGTGCTCATGGAGCTAACAGTATTCATTGCAGCCATTATGGTCTTTTTTAACCCTGTCTCAAATGGTTCAACTCTTAGGTTTGTAGAGGCAGTATGCCTGGGCTTTATACACAGACCCAAGACACCCAACCCTTCTTTACTGGGTGGGGCTGTCTGAGGCGGGGCCAGTGTGTGTGTGTGTGTGTGTGTGTGTGTGTGTGTGTGTGTGTGTGTGTGTGTGTGTGTGTGTGTGTGTGTGTGTTTAACTGCCCCCCTTTACGACTTCACGCTCCAGCAGGCTCAGGCCAGCCACGATAACCCTAGACCCCCAATGGTTCTCACCCAGGCCCCTGCCTCTGGGAATCACATCTGGCCCCATTGGGGAGAGGGCTAGAAAGAGGTCTTTAATTTATTAACCGTCAGCACAGGATATTCATACATCAGAACTTGACATAAAAAAACAATTAACAACCAAATAGTACACTAATTCTAACTCATTCACACAACATCACTGACTCTGAAGAGGGTCAAAGTCTTGGGTTATATTTATGACCTGTCACACAACAGCCGACATACATCAGGGCATGACAGCCTACAAGATACCCACCACACAACAAAGCGTACATACATCAGAAATGACACAAATATTAGCCCTTTTATTACCATAATCAATCACTTTTGACGTAAGCCCCAATATAAGAACTACTAATGTACTATACCTTCTCTGAGCTCACGTCAGGCAAGGATGACGCTGCCACCTCCCTGGTGGAAGCAACTCTGCAATCCTGTAAAGTAGAAGATTAAACCTTTCATAAAACACAGACTTCAGTTTAACAAACGCATAATAATTAATCTGGATATATGGCTTCTTGTGGATCACTGACAAACTCCTCGTAAATCATGGTGTCCTCCCAGTGCAGTGTGGTGCCAGAGTTGTGTATGGTGTAGCCATCTAGAAATCTGCCTTCGCTCATAACTGTGACATCACAAAGTCCTTGTAAATCATGGTGTCCTCCCAGTGCAGTGTGATGCCAGAGTTGTGTATGGTGTAGCCATCTAGAAATCTGCCTTCGCTCATAACTGTGACATCATAAAGTCCTTGTAAATCATGGTGTCCTCCCAGTGCAGTGTGATGCCAGAGTTGTGTATGGTGTAGCCATCTAGAAATCTGCCTTCGCTCATAACTGTGACATCACAAAGTCCTTGTAAATCATGGTGTCCTCCCAGTGCAGTGTGGTTCCAGACAGAGTTGTGTATGGTTTAGCCTATCAAGAAATCTGCCTTCACTCATAACTGTGACATCACAAAATCCTTCTAAACCAAAAGGGCTAGCATTCAAAATCTCACTTCCAGTTCTTGCCAACTGTTTCATTACACTACTGTGACAGTGCTGAAGAACTCAATTTCTTTAATTTGTTACACTGTGTGGCTATACAGCGGGTGAAATACCGTAAATCCTCAAATAAAGGCCGGGATTCAATTAGAAGCCGGGCTTCAGATAGTAGCCGGGGTCGTGGTCCATACGGACAAATAAAGGCCGGGCCCCGAATACAAGCCGGGGGTAAAATAAAGTAGCCTATACTGTAGCCTACCAGCATCAGTCCGTCAGCTCAAAGTAGACATCACAATTTAATTGAATGCATTTCACAAATACATGTTCTCCTCATGTTTAATATTTTATTAAATAATATTGTTGGCTAATTTCATGGGCTGTTTGCCACGTAGGACTAGGCTACTAGGCGAATTCGTTATTGTTTAGCCTAAATGCACGTATCGTACAGCCTACTGTTGTTTATCTGTAACGTTTTAGTTTGCTAGGTTACTTTTTCCAGAAGGGATCATAAAGCAGTAGTAGACTTACGTAACTTTGATATTAGATTCAAAGAGACGGTGTATGCTGATTGCTGAAGAACATTCGGGAGAAAAAATAGCAAAGAAGTTTGACATTGACCCGAGACGAATGCGATACGCTACGACTAGCAGGTGGAGGTAGAAAGAAAGTTAGGCTGGATATCAAACCAGCTCGTTGAGTACATGTTTTCAGTCCGCGATAAGCATTATAGAGTGTCTAGAAAAATTATTAAAATCCAGGCTTTGGAAATCTTTTCCTCCGTGACTGACAGTGGAGACCATAACTCCGATGTTTATTTTTTATGTTGACACCGCACCTAAAGCGCTACGCGATGTGCAGGAAGTGTTGAATGCATGCAATGAATTATATTAGCCTACTGCAATTATGCCCATTTTTTTAAATAATAAAATTGCCCCTAATACAAGCCTGCCCCAAATAAAGGCCGGTGCGCTGTGTAGCTTAAGTAAATACAAGCCCCGGCCACAATTGGAGGATTTACGGTAAGCGGGTGAACGTCGCCATTTTTCTCAGTAAATATATTTCCAAAGGTGCTATTGACATGCAACTTTCACCGCATGTTGGTAACAACCCAAGTAATACATACATACAAAAAAAAATAAAAAAATACATTCAGAAATTAAGTAATGTGTATTAATGTGAAATAACACAGGAAAAAAGTATTGAACACATGAAGAAAGGAAGGTGCAAAAAGGCATGGAAAGCTAAGAAAACAGCTGGAATCTTTCAGTAATTAGAAAGCAATCCGGCCGTTAGTCAGTGCAAATTAATATCCCAATTGATGGCCTATAAAAAGGTGTCTTATTACCAAGGTGTCACACAAGAAGCATCTCATGATGGGTAAAAGCAAAGAGCTTTCTCAAGACCTTTGCAACCTTATTGTTGCAAAACATACTGATGGCATTGGTTACAGACGCATTTCTAAAAGTGGAAAGAACATCATTTCACCATAAGCTAGCCACGACCAGGTGCTCCTCGGAAGATTTCTGACAGAGGAGTGAAAAGAATTATCAGAGGAGTTGTCAAAGAGCCAAGGACCACTCGTGGAGAGCTTCAGTAAGACCTGAAATTTGCAGGTACAGTTGTTTAAAAGAATGCACTCAACCGCCATGGCCTGTATGCACACTCACCACATAAGACTCCATTACTGAAGAAAAAAGCATGTTGAAGCTCGTTGAAAGTTCGCAGCACGAAATGTTGACAAGTCTGTGAAATACTGGGAGAATAGTCTGGTCAGATGAGAGCAAAATTGAACTCTTTGGATGACATAATGCACACCATGTTTGTAGGAGACATGGCACTGCACATCATCCCAACAGTGACGTTTGGAGGTGGAAACATCATGGTGTGGGACTGCTTTTCAGCATAAGGTACTGGCAAACGTCACACAATTGAAGCAAGGATGAATGGAGAACTGTACCGAGACATCCTTGATAAAAATGTGCTGCCATCTACCAGGATGTTGAAGATGAAACAAGGGTGGACATTTCAGCAAGACAATGATCAGCCAAGGACACTCTCAATTGGTTTCAGAGAAAGAAAATAAGGATGCTGGAATGGCCCAGACAATCACCTGAATTGAATCCATTTGAAAATCTAAGAACTGAAGATCAGAGTTCATAGAAGAGGCCCACAGAACTTTCAAGATATGAAGACTGTTTGTGTGGAAGAATGGGCCAAACTCACATCTGAGCAATGCATACAAGTAGTTTCTCCATACAGGAAGCGTCTTGAAGCCGTCATTAGCTACAAAGGCTTTTGTACAAAGTATTCAATAAATAACAGTAAGCGTGTTCAATACTTTGTCCCTGTGTCTTTTCATATTATTAGACATAGCTTAATTTCTGAAAAAAATTGTTTTGGTTTCTTGTATGTTTGGATTACCTGGGTTGTTACCAACATCTGGTGAAAATTTCATGTCAATAACACCTTTGGAAATATATTTACTGAGAAAAATGGTGACGTGTTCAATACTTATTTCACCCGCCGTATCAATTGGTTTTGGTTGTAGTGCTGGAGAGCTTGGAAGTGCTGTTTTTACTGGGCAATATAGACCACAAAACAAGACTCATACTCACCATCAACATATCTGAAAAGGAGAGACTGAACTCATCTGGGAGAAAAAAATGACAAATAAAAAGCCCCTTTCAGTAAAACAGTAATTGACACAAAACATTATCTGCAAAAAGTAATCACATATTTGAAGATGAGTTTCTATACAGCTAATCTGAATAGACAACGCAAAGATGTCACCACTCGTTGGTAAATAATAGCTGACTGATATGATGCTGGCATGGCAGTGTGACATTCACCACAAGATAATGGTAGACAGCAGATACTTAAAATAACGTTATTCAATGGAGATATCGCATGCGAACAGTAGCTCAAGCACTAATCAAATATTGCAAACTAGCCTTCTAATCCCGGGCAAATTCTGCAAATTATAATGTTTCATATATAGTATAGTCGATTAACAGTTAAGGTTATACATATTTTGCAAACTACCTTCTTGTATTCTTCAATTCGGTCTACTCGTTCCTTTAAAGATATACATTGAAACCGTGACTGATAAATTCTGATAGTGTGACATTCACCACAAAATAATGGTAGACAGCAGATACTTCAATTAACGTTATTAATGAAGATATCTTCTTATTTTCTGATTAACCCATCTCATGGTTTGTCTAAAACTAACAAGCTATACTTAAGCAACGTCAGACTACGCCAGCGAACAGCGCCCATCGAATATTGCAAGTTTGCAAACTAGCTCACGAATCTCGGGCGAATACCGCAAATTATAACTTTGCAAATGCAATTTAAACATTCACTCACCAGCCTTCACACACGGTAAAATGTATTAATGAATAATGGCGAATCACTTTCTGATATTTAATTCTCTAACTGTAATAAACCACACTAGACTACTACAAGCACCACGATGTTTCTGGGGCTAAGTATGGGAAGCAAACCAAGATATGCTGTTGACTCGGGGGATTGGAATGACCAGAAACGAAGTAATAGTAAATGAAAAAGGGCTTAACCAAAATGAAGTGAATAAAACGTAAACCCTTTGCAGGTTCTAATCAACACAAGTTGACACTGTTACTCTTCCTTTGCTGTAAGGCTAAACTGACATATATTGCCACCCTAGCTAGCTAGCTAGCTAGCATAGCCTAGCTAAAGATATAAGATGCTTGCCTTCTCCAACCTTGATTTCTACACACGTCGCGTGACAATTTTTCAAATGAATGTGATATGGATGAAATATGAATGAAAAAACTTAAACTTACCGTTTTGGTTGTAGACACTCTTGTCTTCTTAATTTTAGATGTTGTTCTCGCAGGGGAAGGCAAAGTGTTGGTCTTGGTGTATTACGACCCCAATTTACCTGAAAGTATAAAGTTGCTACTGCGCCTGCGCATCATGCTTCCCGCTTATTTCCAACGTACATTCCCAATACACGCCCATTTTGTGTATGTTTTTGGACAGAAATGTGTATGACTCTGCAGTGACAAAACCTGTCGATAGTTGGCGCATTTTTTTTCCTGGGATACACATCAATACACAAAAAAACATGTTTTGTGGTTTATTAGGACTTCGCCCAAAAAAGCGGGAGGTTGTTCCTCAGGCTGAAATAAACTCAAATACAATGTCGGGATTATGAGGACAGGGCCTCGGTCTTCATAATCCCAAATGTCCTCATAGTGTTGGTATGTATTCAGGTAAATTGGGGTCGTAATACACCAAGACCAACACACACAAACACACACACACAAACGCACACACACACACACACACAGCTCCCCTCCCACCTCCCCCCTGGCTGACTGCCACACAGCTTCTCCAGCCACTAACCATCTAACTAATATCAGTCAGTAATATCAATAGCTAAACATACTTGTAATAACA
Source organism: Sprattus sprattus (assembly GCF_963457725.1). Classification (NCBI taxonomy): domain Eukaryota; kingdom Metazoa; phylum Chordata; class Actinopteri; order Clupeiformes; family Clupeidae; genus Sprattus; species Sprattus sprattus. The sequence goes on along the minus strand of NC_137923.1, from coordinate 50,798,216 downwards.
GAACACTCACCGTCTTGAAAACTCACGGCAATCTTGAAAGAAATGTCTCTGAAATTTGTCTTTAAGAATCTTGCTGCTCCACTCTCCAGCTCTTTCGCCCACAAAATGGCGACAGAGTAGGTCAGGCTTATATACTGGGGAGAGATTCTGAGAGGCGGGTTCAGGCTTTGCTTCAGGGGGACTCTTGAAACAGTCAACAGAGGAATTTGAAGAATTTGAGGGTGCCTTGAAACTTTCTCGGTGTGTGTGTGAAAGAGAGAGAGTTGTGTGTGTGTGTCTGTGTGTCTGTGTGCCTGTGTGTTTGTCTGTGTGTCTGTGTGCCTGTGTGTGTGTCTGTGTGCCTGTGTGTGTGTGTGTGTTGTCTTTAGGTGTAAATGCAAGCTGAGTGCTGATGTAAATGGCTGAATTCCTAGTGCTATGAGAGCTGCAGTGGTAGCACAGGAAGAGATGACAGATTTCTCCTCCTTTTCTGTCAGAGGCAACCGTGGCCTACTGGTTAGGGTTCAGCGCTCAAGCTGGGGCCCATAAGGCCATCTAAGAGGGGGGGGGAGAAAAAAGAGGGGGAAGAAGGAAAAAGGGAGAAAAGAGAGGAGAAAAGAAGAGAGGAGGAAGGAGGAAGAAAATGTGGGTGTTTCTGCATCCATACCTATCTGAGAAATGCATTTCTAACTGCTTTAACAATATTTGGACCCACAACTGGTTTTGTCTGCAGACGGGATACGAACCTACGATTTGGGAATTATGAGTTCCGTTTTTTTCACATCCTCTCCGCGGATATTTATATCAAATTAAGAGCTCCATAAGTGCATTTCCCATAACTTACAGAACACATAAAATTAGTATAATTGACACAATAGGATACAAATCAGCAACATAAAAAACTATTAATGAGAACACAAAACTCAACAACCCCACTATATTTCTATCTAAATTTAAACAATCGTCTCATACAAATACATTTGTGTTCTTTATGTGTAATAATTATTTATTTCTTCTCCCACATACCTGTACCCAGTGGCGGACCTACCATTAAGGCGAACTAGGCAACTGCCTTAGGCCCTCACCCAGCAGAAAGCCCACGATAAATTGCCCACCCAGGCACTGATGGGACGGCCTAAGTCCATAACCAACCGGCCCTCCCGCAGATATCGTCGGTTGCGACAGTTTTCCTTGCTTAAGCGAATACATTATATACCTGTCATGATAACCAACGGGATTCACTGTCTGCTATTTATACTACTCCTAGTGACCTGTATTCACACTCATGGTTACTATTGTCTTACTATTTTCTAATCTCCTCCGTCAGTCTTACTATGTTTATTTGTTATTAAATGTTAATCACTCTAGCCTAATACTTGCATGTCTCGCTCGTAGACACCTTTAACACCCCTACACACACACACACACACACACACACACACATAATCACACACCCAGCATGCAACACTATCATTACCACTGATGTTTACACCCCATCGTATGTTCTGTTCTGTTCATTTCTACAACAAAGTTCAAACCAGTGGCGGCGGACCTTAAGGGCGATTGTGGCGACGAACTGCTTTCAGGAAAAGGAGATTTTTTTCTCTGTCGGCGTACTAATTAAGATATATTGACAACAAAACAATTAGGACTTCCTACACCAAATGTATCGATTCAACAGGTTTCTATAAAGGGTGGAACCCTACATCCAAGAATTGGAACGAAAGAAAATCATGGCTAGCACGCTGTGAAGTGGCTAACGCGGTCTGTATTTCTTTATTTGTAGGCTACCGCTGTCACTTTTCATAGGTTGTACAGTGTGAATGTTCGCTTTTTGCCCTAACACTGATTTATTTTCTTTGTGAAGACTTAGTTAGCTTTTGTAAGCCAATACTTTCGAGATCAGTCAATAAATATAGTTGGTTTTGACTTATATGTTGCCCCCTTCTTTACGTTGTTACTGGACATTTATGTGTCCTGTAAAGCTATGTTGCATCATACAACATTTGAGACATGTGGATAATGAAAAAGTGGGATAATTTAATGCGGAGCCAAATCATGTTTGCTTATGAAGGCTCCTGAATGCAACTTTCTTCCATATAACTAGCTACTGTAGCTATGTAGGTAGAGGGGAAATATTTTGATTGTGTGCTGCCATCTACTATACAAAAAGGTATTGCTGTATGAGTTAATCAGCCTACAAAAAAAATGATATTGCTTAATGTAGGTCGCCCTAATCATTATCAAAAAAATTGTGTACTCTTTCTCTGCTGACATTTATTCCTAAAGGCTCTGTAGTTATACATATAGGCCTAACCATCTGATACTAGCCCAGAGTTAAGCATATTCATCTAGCAAACTATAGGCCCTACCTTCCTTGGAGTGTTACAATAGCCAGTATCATTTTATTCCATGTGTCCATCCAGGCAAATTTGTGGATCCAAATGTTATTAAAAAACATATATAATGTTATTTCTTTGTAATCATCCAAAATTATGTCAAGTGTATGGGTATTTTGCATACATTGAGCGGGCAACGCGCCGTATATTAAGTGGGCCGCTCTGACAGACAACTCCCGGGCCACTTTTTCCCCCCAGTCCGCCCCTGCTTTGAGGTGGCCCTTTTTTTTTTGCATTAAAAGGACGGATGAAGAGGGCCCCTGGCTATGTTTTCGCCTTAGGCCCCCAAATGACTAGGTCCGCCACTGCTCTCGATTTCGCGCCGTCACCCGGTGGCAAAAGCTCTTTCTGTGATCCTCCAGGCCTTAGGGGAATTTTCAGAAGGTGTCCGAGAAAGGTGCATGGTCGTCGGACTGACCGTTTTCGGTCGGATGGGTATTTTGTGGAGCCTCCGCCACCACGCCTCCGCCACCACCCCTAACTTTTTCGTACCCATGGTTAACCAAAACCCTACCCATGGTTAACCAAAATGGACTTAGAAAAAATCCACAGTTTTCAGACCTCCAGAGGGGTAGGACCCTGCTCAAAGGTGTCCGAGAATACTGCACCTTCAGCGGACATGCCATGAGCCTCTAGACCCCTCTATATCCTCCAGGAGGACCAGGATTTGAGGAACATGTGTCCGAGAACAGTGCACCTTCAGCGGACTGGCCCTGAGCAGCTACACCCCTGGTTAGATCCTCCACAGGCACCAGGATGTGACAGAATGTGTCCGAGAATAGGTCACCTTCAGCGGACATGCCTTGAGCCTCTAGACCCCTATATATCCTCCGGGAGAGGGAGGAGAGTGTGGTCAACAGTCCGCTTCAAAATCGGACACTCAGAGGCTGAGTTACCTCTTTGTGGAACTTTTTTTATTTTTCGTTCTGAGCCTAAGTCCACTTTTTTAGGGTGCTCTCGATTTCGCGCCGTCACCCGATGGCAAAACCTCTTTCTGTGATCCTCCAGGCCTTAGGGGGATTTTCAGAAGGTGTCCGAGAAAGGTACATGGTCGTCGGACTGACCGTTTTCGGTCGGGAGGGTATTTTGTGGAGCCTCCGCCACCACCCCCAACTTTTTCGTACCCATGGTTAACCAAAACCCTACCCATGGTTAACCAAAATGGACTTAGAAAAAATCCACAGTTTTCAGACCTCCAGAGGGGTAGGACCCTGCTCAAAGGTGTCCGAGAATACTGCACCTTCAGCGGACATGCCATGAGCCTCTAGACCCCTCTATATCCTCCAGGAGGACCAGGATTTGAGGAACATGTGTCCGAGAACAGTGCACCTTCAGCGGACTGGCCCTGAGCAGCTACACCACTGGTTACATCCTCCACAGGCACCAGGATGTGACAGAATGTGTCCGAGAATAGGTCACCTTCAGCGGACATGCCTTGAGCCTCTAGACCCCTATATATCCTCCAGGAGAGGGAGGAGAGTGTGGTCAACAGTCCGCTTCAAACCGCTTGAAAATCGGACACTCAGAGGCTGAGTTACCTCTTTGTGGAACTTTTTTTATTTTTCGTTCTGAGCCTAAGTCCACTTTTTTAGGGTGCTCTCGATTACGCGCCATCACCCGGTGGCAAAACCTCTTTCTGTGATCCTCCAGGCCTTAGGGGGATTTTCAGAAGGTGTCCGAGAAAGGTGCATGGTCGTCGGACTGACCGTTTTCGGTCGGGAGGGTATTTTGTGGAGCCTCCGCCACCACCCCCAACTTTTTCATACCCATGGTTAACCAAAACCCTACCCATGGTTAACCAAAATGGACTTAGAAAAAATCCACAGTTTTCAGACCTCCAGAGGGGTAGGACCCTGCTCAAAGGTGTCCGAGAATACTGCACCTTAAGCGGACATGCCATGAGCCTCTAGACCCCTCTATATCCTCCAGGAGGACCAGGATTTGAGGAACATGTGTCCGAGAACAGTGCACCTTCAGCGGACTGGCCCTGAGCAGCTACACCCCTGGTTACATCCTCCACAGGCACCAGGATGTGACAGAATGTGTCCGAGAATAGGTCACCTTCAGCGGACATGCCTTGAGCCTCTAGACCCCTATACATCCTCCGGGAGAGGGAGGAGAGTGTGGTCAACAGTCCGCTTCAAACCGCTTGAAAATCGGACACTCAGAGGCTGAGTTACCTCTTTGTGGAACTTTTTTTATTTTTCGTTCTGAGCCTAAGTCCACTTTTTTAGGGTGCTCTCGATTTCGCGCCGTCACCCGATGGCAAAACCTCTTTCTGTGATCCTCCAGGCCTTAGGGGGATTTTCAGAAGGTGTCCGAGAAAGGTACATGGTCGTCTGACTGACCGTTTTCGGTCGGGAGGGTATTTTGTGGAGCCTCCGCCACCACCCCCAACTTTTTCGTACCCATGGTTAACCAAAACCCTACCCATGGTTAACCAAAATGGACTTAGAAAAAATCCACAGTTTTCAGACCTCCAGAGGGGTAGGACCCTGCTCAAAGGTGTCCGAGAAAACTGCACCTTCAGCTAGTGGTGTGTTTGTTTAGTGTGTAGCGCAGTTGACTGTGTGGTGTGTTTGTTTAGTGTGTAGCGCAGTTGCACTACGGGGTGTTGAGCTGCTTATTATGTGTAGGTTTTTAAGGATGCAATGTGCATCGTGGTCTGGTGCTTCCGCCCTGTATAGCTTTTCCTTTATAGAGTAGAGCCTTTCTTTCATACCGGTGAGTCATTCACAACTTAGGACAGAGTTGCTTCAGGTGGGATTTGAACCTGCAATTTTCAGATGGTTTTCTGGAATCTTACCCTTTGCGGGTTTCGAACCTGTGCTCATCAGGTCTGTGGTGCCGCGCCCTAACCACTAAGCCACCGTGCTGGTACAGAATTCCGCCTGTCAGTGCGCCCAAATCACCGATTCCTCACCCCATATTTTCCCAGGCTCTTTCTCTTTCAATCTTTCTCTCTCTCAGAGTTGCTTCATGTGGGGTTCGATCCTACGATTTTCAGGTGGTTTCGTCGAAACTAACACCTTTAATGGGTGGTTTCACCGAGACTTGCCCTTCGCGGGGTTCGAACCTGTGCTTCTCAGGTACCTCAGCCACTAATATGCCTCTCCCCACTCATCCGGGGGAAATTCTCGCTAAAGAAGGGTTCGGCGCGGTGACAGAGAGCTCCGTAGAGCCCTCGGCGTCCCCGGCCTGGAGGCTGACCGCGGTGGCGGGGAGGTGGGACCTGTGAGACAGGGTGCCTCCCCTGGAGGGTCACGGTTTCCAATCGGTCAGAAGGTTTAGGAGAGGAGCGGGAGGAGAGTGTGGTCAACAGTCCGCTTCAAACCGCTTGAAAATCGGACACTCAGAGGCTGAGTTACTTCTTTGTGGAACTTTTTTTATTTTTCGTTCTGAGCCTAAGTTCACTTTTTTAGGGTGCTCTCGATTTCGCGCCGTCACCCGGTGGCAAAACCTCTTTCTGTGATCCTCCAGGCCTTAGGGGGATTTTCAGAAGGTGTCCGAGAAAGGTGCATGGTCGTCGGACTGACCGTTTTCGGTCGGGAGGGTATTTTGTGGAGCCTCCGCCACCACCCCCAACTTTTTCGTACCCATGGTTAACCAAAACCCTACCCATGGTTAACCAAAATGGACTTAGAAAAAATCCACAGTTTTCAGACCTCCAGAGGGGTAGGACCCTGCTCAAAGGTGTCCGAGAATACTGCACCTTCAGCGGACATGCCATGAGCCTCTAGACCCCTCTATATCCTCCAGGAGGACCAGGATTTGAGGAACATGTGTACGAGAACAGTGCACCTTCAGCGGACTGGCCCTGAGCAGCTACACCCCTGGTTACATCCTCCACAGGCACCAGGATGTGACAGAATGTGTCCGAGAATAGGTCACCTTCAGCGGACATGCCTTGAGCCTCTAGACCCCTATACATCCTCCGGGAGAGGGAGGAGAGTGTGGTCAACAGTCCGCTTCAAACCGCTTGAAAATCGGACACTCAGAGGCTGAGTTACCTCTTTGTGGAACTTTTTTTATTTTTCGTTTTGAGCCTAAGTCCACTTTTTTAGGGTGCTCTCGATTTCGCGCCGTCACCCGGTGGCAAAACCTCTTTCTGTGATCCTCCAGGCCTTAGGGGGATTTTCAGAAGGTGTCCGAGAAAGGTGCATGGTCGTCGGACTGACCGTTTTCGGTCGGGAGGGTATTTTGTGAGCCTCCGCCACCACCCCCAACTTTTTCATACCCATGGTTAACCAAAACCCTACCCAGGGTTAACCAAAATGGACTTAGAAAAAATCCACAGTTTTCAGACCTCCAGAGGGGTAGGACCCTGCTCAAAGGTGTCCGAGAATACTGCACCTTCAGCGGACATGCCTCGAGCCTCTAGACCCCTCTATATCCTCCAGGAGGACCAGGATTTGAGGAACATGTGTCCGAGAACAGTGCACCTTCAGCGGACTGGCCCTGAGCAGCTAAACCCCTGGTTAACCAAAACCCTACCCATGGTTAACCAAAATGGACTTAGAAAACACTGGAGGCCTACAGACACACACACCTCCCCAGACAGGCCTAAGAAGCCTCCTGTCTATTAAAGGTCCCCAAAGGTCAGAGAGACACACAGAGAGCTCCAAACACTGCCCAGTGTGTTGGGTTCACTTACTGGGAGGCCTACAGACACACACACCTCCCCAGACAGGCCTAAGAAGCCTGCTGTCTATTAAAGGTCCCCAAAGGTCAGAGAGACACACAGAGAGCTCCCAGCACTGCCCAGTGTGTTGTGTTCACTTACTGGGAGGCCTACAGACACACACACCTCCCCAGACAGGCCTAAGAAGCCTGCTGTCTATTAAAGGTCCCCAAAGGTCAGAGAGACACCCAGAGAGCTCCAAACACTGCCCAGTGTGTTGGGTTCACTTACTGGGAGGCCTACAGACACACAAACCTCCCCAGACAGGCCTAAGAAGCCTGCTGTCTATTAAAGGTCCCCAAAGGTCAGAGAGACACACAGAGAGCTCCAAACACTGCCCAGTGTGTTGGGTTCACTTACTGGGAGGCCTAGAGACACACACACCTCCCCAGACAGGCCTAATTAGCCTGCTGTCTATTAAAGGTCCCCAGAGGTCAGAGAGACACACAGAACACTGCCCTGTGTACTGTATTAAGTCACAGCAAGCCCCAATGGCTCACACTTGTCTCCCTTTAGGCCCAAAAATTCTGCGTGCTATTAAAGCTCTCTGAGGGTCCCACAGACACACACAGAGCTCCCAGCACTGCCCAGCACTAACCCTGACCCCCAGTACTGCCCTCAGCCCCAGCCCACTGCCCCCAAACACAGTGAGCTTCATGAGGCTCCCACAGACACACACAGAGCTCCCAGCACTGCTGGACGTCTAACTGAGGTCGCCATTGAATTCTAGATAGCTCGCTCCGTTTCTCACTTGCCGCCACAGCCTTCAGACGATCAGTCATCAGCACAAGTTCGCCTCATGAAAACCGGAGATTCATACCGATCTGCCACGCCCCACTGTGTGGTGTGTTTGTTTAGTGTGTAGCGCAGTTGACTGTGTGGTGTGTTTGTTAAGTGTGTAGCGCAGTTGCACTACGGGGTGTTGAGCTGCTTATTATGTGTAGGTTTTTAAGGATATAATGTGCATCGTGGTCCGGTGCTTCTGCCCTGTATAGCTTTTCCTTTATAGAGTCGAGCCTTTCTTTCATACCGGGGAGTCATTCACAACTTAGGACAGAGTTGCTTCAGGTGGGATTTGAACCTGCAATTCTCAGATGGTTTTCTGGAATCTTACTCTTTGCGGGTTTCGAACCTGTGCTCATCAGGTCTGTGGTGCCGCGCCCTACCCACTAAGCCACCGTGCTGGTACAGAATTCCGCCTGTCAGTGCGCCCAAATCACCGATTCCTCACCCCATATTTTCCCAGGCTCTTTCTCTTTCAATCTTTCTCTCTCTCAGAGTTGCTTCATGTGGGGTTCGATCCTACGATTTTCAGGTGGTTTCGTCGAAACTAACACCTTTAATGGGTGGTTTCACCGAGACTTGCCCTTCGCGGGGTTCGAACCTGTGGTTCTCAGGTACCTCAGCCACTAATATGCCTCTCCCCACTCATCCGGGGCAAATTCTCGCTAGAAAAGGGTTCGGCGCGGTGACAGAGAGCTCCGTAGAGCCCTCGGCGTCCCCGGCCTGGAGGCTGACCGCGGTGGCTGGGAGGTGGGACCTGTGAGACAGGGTGCCTCCCCTGGCGGGTCACGGTTTCCAATCGGTCAGAAGGTTTAGGAGAGGAGAGGGAGGAGAGTGTGGTCAACAGTCCGCTTCAAACCGCTTGAAAATCGGACACTCAGAGGCTGAGTTACTTCTTTGTGGAACTTTTTGTATTTTTCGTTCTGAGCCTAAGTCCACTTTTTTAGGGTGCTCTCGATTTCGCACCGTCACCCGGTGGCAAAACCTCTTTCTGTGATCCTCCAGGCCTTAGGGGGATTTTCAGAAGGTGTCCGAGAAAGGTGCATGGTCGTCGGACTGACCGTTTTCGGTCGGGAGGGTATTTTGTGGAGCCTCCGCCACCACCCCCAACTTTTTCGTACCCATGGTTAACCAAAACCCTACCCATGGTTAACCAAAATGGACTTAGAAAAAATCCACAGTTTTCAGACCTCCAGAGGGGTAGGACCCTGCTCAAAGGTGTCCGAGAATACTGCACCTTCAGCGGACATGCCATGAGCCTCTAGACCCCTCTATATCCTCCAGGAGGACCAGGATTTGAGGAACATGTGTCCGAGAACAGTGCACCCTCAGCGGACTGGCCCTGAGCAGCTACACCCCTGGTTACATCCTCCACAGGCACCAGGATGTGACAGAATGTGTCCGAGAATAGGTCACCTTCAGCGGACATGCCTTGAGCCTCTAGACCCCTATATATCCTCCGGGAGAGGGAGGAGAGTGTGGTCAACAGTCCGCTTCAAACCGCTTGAAAATCGGACACTCAGAGGCTGAGTTACTTCTTTGTGGAACTTTTTTTATTTTTCGTTCTGAGCCTAAGTCCACTTTTTTAGGGTGCTCTCGATTTCGCGCCGTCACCCGGTGGCAAAACCTCTTTCTGTGATCCTCCAGGCCTTAGGGGGATTTTCAGAAGGTGTCCGAGAAAGGTGCATGGTCGTCGGACTGACCGTTTTCGGCCGGGAGGGTATTTTGTGGAGCCTCCGCCACCACCCCCAACTTTTTCGTACCCATGGATAACCAAAACCCTACCCATGGTTAACCAAAATGGACTTAGAAAAAATCCACAGTTTTCAGACCTCCAGAGGGGTAGGACCCTGCTCAAAGGTGTCCGAGAATACTGCACCTTCAGCGGACATGCCATGAGCCTCTAGACCCCTCTATATCCTCCAGGAGGACCAGGATTTGAGGAACATGTGTCCGAGAACAGTGCACCTTCAGCGGACTGGCCCTGAGCAGCTACACCCCTGGTTACATCCTCCACAGGCACCAGGATGTGACAGAATGTGTCTGAGAATAGGTCACCTTCAGCGGACATGCCTTGAGCCTCTAGACCCCTATACATCCTCCGGGAGAGGGAAGAGAGTGTGGTCAACAGTCCGCTTCAAACCGCTTGAAAATCGGACACTCAGAGGCTGAGTTACCTCTTTGTGGAACTTTTTTTATTTTTCGTTCTGAGCCTAAGTCCACTTTTTTAGGGTGCTCTCGATTTCGCGCCGTCACCCGGTGGCAAAACCTCTTTCTGTGATCCTCCAGGCCTTAGGGGGATTTTCAGAAGGTGTCCGAGAAAGGTGCATGGTCGTCGGACTGACCGTTTTCGGTCGGGAGGGTATTTTGTGGAGCCCTCGCCACCACCCCCAACTTTTTCGTACCCATGGTTAACCAAAACCCTACCCATGGTTAACCAAAATGGACTTAGAAAAAATCCAGAATTTTCAGACCTCCAGAGGGGTAGGACCCTGCTCAAAGGTGTCCGAGAATACTGCACCTTCAGCGGACATGCCATGAGCCTCTAGACCCCTCTATATCCTCCAGGAGGACCAGGATTTGAGGAACATGTGTCCGAGAACAGTGCACCTTCAGAAGACTGGCCATGTGCAGCTACACCCCTATTTACACCTTCCACAGGCACCAGGATGTGACAGAATGTGTCTGAGAATAGGTCACCTTCAGCGGACTGGCCATGTGCAGCTACACCCCTAGTTACATCCTCCACAGGCACCAGGATGTGAACATAATGTGTCCGAGAATAGGTCACCTTCAGCGGACATGCCTTGAGCCTCTAGACCCCTATACATCCTCCGGGAGAGGGACGAGAGTGTGGTCAACAGTCCGCTTCAAACCGCTTGAAAATCGGACACTCAGAGGCTGAGTTACCTCTTTGTGGAACTTTTTTTATTTTTCGTTCTGAGCCTAAGTCCACTTTTTTAGGGTGCTCTCGATTTCGCGCCGTCACCCGGTGGCAAAACCTCTTTCTGTGATCCTCCAGGCCTTAGGGGGATTTTCAGAAGGTGTCCGAGAAAGGTGCATGGTCGTCGGACTGACCGTTTTCGGTCGGGAGGGTATTTTGTGGAGCCCTCGCCACCACCCCCAACTTTTTCGTACCCATGGTTAACCAAAACCCTACCCATGGTTAACCAAAATGGACTTAGAAAAAATCCAGAATTTTCAGACCTCCAGAGGGGTAGGACCCTGCTCAAAGGTGTCCGAGAATACTGCACCTTCAGCGGACATGCCATGAGCCTCTAGACCCCTCTATATCCTCCAGGAGGACCAGGATTTGAGGAACATGTGTCCGAGAACAGTGCACCTTCAGCGGACTGGCCATGTGCAGCTACACCCCTAGTTACACCTTCCACAGGCACCAGGATGTGACAGAATGTGTCCGAGAATAGGTCACCTTCAGCGGACTGGCCATGTGCAGCTACACCCCTAGTTACATCCTCCACAGGCACCAGGATGTGAACATAATGTGTCCGAGGACAGAGCACCATCAACGGACTCTTTACCAGCTTTGAGTCCCTTGTTTTCGACTTCCAGAGGCACCATAATGTCAAAAACATGTGTCCGCCAAAGATGCACCATCAACGGACTCTCTGCGAGCTTCGAGTCCCTTGTTTTCGACTTCCAGATGCACCATAATGTCAAAAACATGTGCCCGAGAAAGATGCACCATCAACGGACTCTCTATGAGCTTCTGGGGCCTTGTTACAATCCTCCAGGAGGCTTCTAAAAAGGAGCTCTCTAGTCCCGAGATGGTACCCGGTGGCAAAACCTCTTTTTGGCATCCTCCAGGCTTAAGGGGAATAGCCTGGAAATTTACTGTGGGAGGAATCGGTGACTTGGTCGCACTGACAGGTGGGATTCTGTATCAGCACGGTGGCTCAGTGGGTAGGGCGCGGCTCCACGAACCTGAAGAGCACAGGTTCGAAACCCGCAAAGGGTAAGATTTCAGAAGAACATCTGAGAATCGCAGGTTCAAATCCCACCTGAACTCTCAAATCCCACCGGAACTCCTGGGGGTATCCGCCTGGATGGAGGTGTTCTGAACCTCGTGCAGGAGTTCTTGCAGCCCATGGGAGGTGGTTTACGGCGGAGTTAACCAGGCTCTTACTCTGTTCGCTACCCCCACCACCGCCCGGGGCTTCTTCATCCAGGCGTTTCTCGCCTTTCAAGGGAGGCCACCGAGCCTGCGTCCTGATCTTACCGTTCCTGTTTCCTACTAACAGGGTGTCGGACGTCCTGGGGATGCTGCGTATTGCATTAGCTGCGCTCCCACCCGCTTGCCGGCCTGCTAGCTCGGGCAGACGAACATACGGGACCCGGACCGTATCTCGAGGCTTCGTACCTATCCAGGCAACGGAGATTCTGTATCCTTGCATTCATCTGGACGCGCATTCGTGGGTAACGGCTCCGTTATACTGTGTATCCCAAGCTATCTACCTACCACCATCAGCTTTTGGGTTTTGGCTCAGCAGGTGATGTTTTATTGTCTGCTCAGACAGGCTGAACCACCACCTGTGGACCCCAGACGCCACCGAAGTGGAAACTGGGTTTCTATGTGCTTGTCCTCTCGCTCTGAATCCTGGGCTTGTCTTCTCCTTGTGTGGTTATGTTTGTTGACCCACTATAGTGGGGGTGTTTTTATCTTATCACAATAAGAATGTGTTTGTTTAGTGTGTAGCGCAGTTATGCTATGGGGTGTTGAGTTGTAATATTATGTGTAGCTTTAAGGGTTTAATTATCCACCTTGCTTGTCCACACCAGGTCGCCCTGAGTGTGTGCCAAGCCGGCATCGAGAACCTCACTGCACAGCCCCGTGGCACCGGGGAACGGACGTCCAACCGAGATCGTTGTTGATATCTACAACATCTTTCTCCATTCCTCGCTTCTCGCCCCAGATTTTCGGGTGCGCAGTTAAGGTCTGACCCGTAACCTGAGACACACCCTCCACTCAGCGTTCCTGACTGGTGCCTCGTTCTTCAGGTTTGTGGAACGGACGTCTAACTGAGGTCGCCATTGAACTTTAGATAGCTCGCTCCGTTTCTCGCTTGCCGCCACAGCCTTCAGACGATCAGTCATCAGCACAAGTTCGCCTCATGAAAACCGGAGATTCCTACCGATCTGCCACGTCCCACTGTGTGGTGTGTTTGTTTAGTGTGTAGCGCAGTTACACTACGGGGTGTTGAGCTGCTTATTATGTGTAGGTTTTTAAGGATGCAATGTGCATTGTGGTCCGGTGCTTCCGCCCTGTATAGCTTTTCCTCTTAAGCTTTTCACTTTAATATAAAGTATTCAATCCCTACTTTGTAGGATGTCACTCAAGATAGTTAAGGATCCTCTCAGAACACTCTTACAAAGTCTCGACGCGAGAGCTTTTGCACTGCTCTTAGAAAGTCCCATTCTCTTGAGGATCTTGTTGTTGGGTTTATGCCAGAGGCCCCTCGCTCCCAGTGGAAATCCGTGTATTTCCACTTCCTCTACACCCATGACCTGTTTCACCAAGTACTTGATGGGTTTGTAGTGCTTTACTTTCTCTCGGCCTGCGAGTTTTAGTGTGTTGATGTTCCTTTCAAACCGCACTGTCACATCCAGCACCATTGCCTTACCATCTTTGCAAAAGACCAAGTCTGGGCGTCTCACATTTGGTCTGCTTCCAAATTCTTTCTCCCTGTGGACAACCCAGCCCTGCTTCTTCGCAGCGACTGCCAGTCGATGGCATGCAAAATTGTGTCGCTCCAGTCGTTTCGCCCTACCGCTGGGACATGCTCCGAGGAGGTGTGAGGCGGACTCAAGCCTCGCGTGACAGCCTCGGCAACTCGCGTTCCACTTGCTTTGGCCCCTTGCCATAAATTCCCTGGTAGGGTAGACGTTCGCTTGTAGCTGTAGTGCTTGTGAGCAGAATTTGTGTTGCACTTTTGGGAGTTTGGAGAGCCAGGCATTAGACTCTGGAGAGTCTTTGAACCAGGCTATTCCAACTCCCTGCACCGACTTGCCTGCCCACCGGTCGAACTCTACATCTTGCCACTCGCATGGTCTCTTGTACCGGGATAGCTGAGGGGCCCCATTTGCTTCAGTAACGTTCGTTACTGGCACACCCTCTGGAGTTGGTAATTTCTCCAGTTGCCCGCCCTTTTTGAGCCAAGCTCTTCTCCAGTCCTCCAGCCCGTTCTGGTCCCAGGCTATCTTTCTGATGACTTCATCATCAGAGTGCAAAAGTTTCCACAACCGCTTTGCCTGCATAGCAGGAATAACGGCGCTCAACTTTTGTAGCCCCAGACCTCCGTCTCTCGCTCTAGCATAGAGCAACCCATCACATGTGGTCTGCGCTAGACCCAGCCATGTTTTTACTGTGCTACGTAGTAGCCGGTCCAGCAGTCGCAGCCGAACTATACTGTAGTCGCAGTGGTCGGCCCGGTAGAAATGCCTGGGGATTATGAAGGTCTTAAGCAGCCAAATCTTTTGAGGGGCAGTTAATGGTGTCGCCCCTACCTTATCCAGCGCCACTTGTAACTCTTTGAGAATGTCGGGTTTCTCGAGGCCCCTCACTGGACCGACCTGAATTCCCAGATATCTTACCGCCCTTCCACTTTCAACCATTTCTATTGGTGTCCCCTCGATTTTGCCAGGGGGGACAGTCATTCACTTTCATTTTCATGCTGTGTTTCAAGGGGGTAACCATGAAGCCGAAGCACTTACTTGCGTGCATCTTAAGCCCCGTCAGGGCACAGAAGTCATTCAGTGTGTCGCTGACCAGCACCAGGTCATCTGCGAATGCAAGCGAGACCAGCTTTGTGTCTGCGATCTTTACTCCCTTACCGAGGCTTTCCAGTGTGTGGAGCAGTGGATCAAGAGCCAGATTGAAAAGCAATGGGGACAGTGGGTCACCCTGCTTCACACCGACTTTCATTGCAATGGGTTCAGATTGTTCTCCCCCGGCTTCAATGCAAGTTACGCCCCCGTCGTACGAGCTTTGTATTGTGTTTATGATGTGTTCATCCAGACCTCTCTGCCTGAGCACTGCAAGCAAGTGCTCGTGTGTCACCGTATCGAAAGCCTTTGCCACGTCCACGAGCACCACCGCTAGTGACTTTCTCTCCCTCCTGCTGGCTTTAACCAGACTTTGAAGGATGTGAAGATTCTCACTACAGCCAGGAGAGTCCCTGAACCCTCGCTGCCTGTCGTGGATAGTGCAGGCTTTCGTAAGGCGCCCATTTAGCAGTCGTGAGAACAGCCGCATCAGCATCGAGCCGATAGTGATTGGGCGCCAGTTATTCGGGTCATTCAACAGCAGAGGGTCGGAGGTCTTTGGTATCAGTACAGTTCTCGCGGGCTTTACACACTGAGGTATGAACCCCGCCGCAAGCCAGCTGCCAAAGAGTTTTGATAGCTTCACACCCTTCGGGTCCCAGAGGAGTAGGTCATCCCGCCCGATGCCGTCCGTGCCTGGTGCCGATTTCCTGTCCGTCTTTCTGAGGTGTGTGAGCACCTCTTCGGGGGTGAACAGGGTGGAGAAGTGTTTGTTGTCCGCCCCGCTGGCGGCCTTAAAGCCTCCCAAGCCCTTGAAGGCACCTTCTGACCCCATCCAACGCCTTTCAAACACTTCATGTAATTGAGGCAGCGGGACTGGGCAGTCGGTCGCTTCACTCCCGTCAAGGACATAGCTAACAAGCTTAGCCGGGTCCGTACTCATTAGTTTTCTGAGTTTATGGACCTCATCCCTCTTCATTTCTCGCTTGCTTCGGGGCTTCATCGGCTCGCCAGCTTTGCTGTTCTTTTTGGTCGCTGGACCTTTTCTTCTCGCCTCCCTTATCACCATCGCCGTAGCGGTCTCAATGGCTACTGCTGCGCCCGGGTCCTTCCTGCTTGCCAGTGTGAGCGCCCGCCTGATTTCGTGTTCGTGAGTGTACATGTCAATGAGAGCACCAGCTTGCCACCTTAATTTTCTGTTGAGGCCAGTTACTGCTTGGAACCCTCGTGGCTGTATCAGCAGATTGAGTTCAGCAGGGATTTCCTGCCTCTCCAGGTTTGCCTCTGTTGGCTGCAGTAAGAGCTTAGTGCTTCTCCTGTGAGATTGCCGTCTCATGCACTGTCTTTTCTCTTTCACTTCGTGGGAGGACCTACCTGGAAGCTGACTTGCAATTTCCACATTCATGTAATATACAGAGTATTGGCCTTGCTCGATAGCCTCCTCCATCTCCATCAAAGTTTTTAGTTCTTTTACAGACCACTTAGCCTTGCGACCTGTGGTCTTGCCCTTCTTCATCGCAGCCATTCCTGCTGGATGTTCTGGCAGATTTCTCTGCCCACCCCGTGGGGTTCCGGTTACTGTGCGGGGTGCAACACCGTACCTGTGATTTTTACAATCGACTTCCACTGCCGACAACGGTTAGGAAACCGAAAAACATATAATTTTATATTATATGATTGCTGTGTGACTTTTACAACTGATTTACACAATCCTCAGCAACGGCCTGCCAGCGGGAGGGGTCGACCGAAATTCCCTACCCTCCCAAGTAGAGGCCCCGTGGGACCTCAGCACCTGGGATGCTTTACGAAATCACCGGGGGCAGAAAGGATACTCCGGCGTACACCGGGCGCCTTTCTAGGGTGAAACGTGTGAGACGAATGGCTTTAAAAAAAGATAAAAACAAAATATTATATTTTCTGTTTAAAGAACTTGCCAGGTTCTTTTCACAGAGTTTGCTGAGTTCTGTTACAGAGTTTGCCACGTTCTGTTTACAGAGTTCGCCTCACTCCGTTTACAGAGTTTGCCACATTCTGTTTACAGAGTTTGCCGGGTTGTGTATACAGAGTTTGCCAAGTTCTGTCTTCAAAGTATGCCATGTTCTGCTTACAGAGTTTGCCACGTTCTGTTTACAGAGTTGGATTGCGATTTGTGTGTTATTTTTCTCCGGGGATTCATATGCAACTTAGGACAGAGTTGCTTCAGGTGGGATTTGAACCTGCGATTCTCAGACCCTTTGCGGGTTTCGAACCTGTGCTCTTCAGGTTCGTGGTGCCGCGCCCTACCCACTGAGCCACCGTGCTGATACAGAATCCCACCTGTCAGTGCGAACAAGTCACCGATTCCTCCAACAGTAAATTTCCAGGCTATTTCCTCTTTCAGAGCCAATCTTTATCCCATAATTGGAGTTATTGCTAGCCAACTTCCCTCAATCATTTGGATCAACTCTGATATTTATTTAGCCTTAATGTTCTTGAGATTCGTTTCTGCCCCGACCCTATGACAGAGTCATAGTTACTTTTCCATAAGAGTCATAGTATGACTCTCTTATGGAACCTTAAGAGACTCATAGTTACTGGTTAACCATGGGTAAAAAAAAGTTGGGGGTGCTGGCGCGAGCTCCATGGCCTACCCTCCCGAGCCAAAACGGTCAGTCCGACGACAGTGCACTTTTTTCGGACACTCTCTGAGGATTCCCCTTAAGCCTGGAGGATGCCAAAAAGAGGTTTTGCCACCGGGTACCATCTCGGGACTAGAGAGCTCCTTTTCAGAAGCCTCCTGGAGGATTGTAACAAGGCCCCAGAAGCTCATAGAGAGTCCGTTGATGGTGCATCTTTCTCGGGCACATGTTTTTGACATTATGGTGCATCTGGAAGTCGAAAACAAGGGACTCGAAGCTCGCAGAGAGTCCGTTGATGGTGCATCTGTGGCGGACACATGTTTTTGACATTATGGTGCCTCTGGAAGTCGAAAACAAGGGACTCGAAGCTGGTAAAGAGTCCGTTGATGGTGCTCTGTCCTCGGACACATTATGTTCACATCCTGGTGCCTGTGGAGGATGTAACTAGGGGTGTAGCTGCACATGGCCAGTCCGCTGAAGGTGACCTATTCTCGGACACATTCTGTCACATCCTGGTGCCTGTGGAGGATGTAACTAGGGGTGTAGCTGCACATGGTCAGTCCGCTGAAGGTGACCTATTCTCGGACACATTCTGTCACATCCTGGTGCCTGTGGAGGATGTTACTAGGGGTGCAGCTGCACATGGCCAGTCCGCTGAAGGTGACCTATTCTCGGACACATTCTGTCACATCCTGGTGCTTTTGGAGGATGTAACCAGGGGTGTAGCTGCTCAGGGCCAGTCCGCTGAAGGTGCACTGTTCTCGGACACATGTTCCTCAAATCCTGGTCCTCCTGGAGGATATAGAGGGGTCTAGAGGCTCATGGCATGTCCGCTGAAGGTGCAGTATTCTCGGACACCTTTGAGCAGGGTCCTACCTCTCTGGAGGTCTGAAAACTGTGGATTTTTTCTAAGTCCATTTTGGTTAACCATGGGTAGGGTTTTGGTTAACCATGGGTACGAAAAAGTTGGGGGTGGTGGCGGAGGCTCCACAAAATACCCTCCCGACCGAAAACGGTCAGTCCGACGACCATGCACCTTTCTCGGACACCTTCTGGAAATCCCCCTAAGGCCTGGAGGATCACAGAAAGAGGTTTTGCCACTGGGTGACGGCGCGAAATCGAGAGCACCCTAAAAAAGTGGACTTAGGCTCAGAACGAAAAATAAAAAAAGTTCCACAAAGAGGTAACTCAGCCTCTGAGTGTCCGATTTTCAAGCGGTTTGAAGCGGACTGTTGACCACACTCTCATCCCTCTCCTCTCCTAAACCTTCTGACCGATTGGAAACCGTGACCCGCCAGGGGAGGCACCCTGTCTCACAGGTCCCACCTCCCCGCCACCGCGGTCAGCCTCCAGGCCTGGGACGCCGAGGGCTCTACGGAGCTCTCTGTCACTGCGCCGAACCCTTCTTTAGCGAGAATTTGCCCCGGATGAGTGGGGAGAGGCATATTAGTGGCTGAGGTACCTGAGAAGCACAGGTTCGAACCCCGCGAAGGGCAAGTCTCTGTGAAACCACCCATTAAAGGTGTTAGTTTCGACGAAACCACCTGAAAATCGTAGGATCGAACCCCACATGAAGCAACTTGGTCCTTGTCACATAGGTCTCTCTGGCTCAAGAGGAAGGCTCGACTCTATAAGGCTCGACACATTGCATCCTTAAAAACCTACACATAATAAGCAGCTCAACACCCCGTAGTGCAACTGCGCTACACACTAAACAAACACACCACACAGTGGGGCGTGGCAGATCGGTATGAATCTCCGGTTTTCATGAGGCGAACTTGTGCTGATGACTGATCGTCTGAAGGCTGTGGCGGCAAGCGAGAAACGGAGCAAGCTATCTAGAATTCAATGGCGACCTCAGTTAGATGTCCAGCAGTGCTGGGAGCTCTGTGTGTGTCTGTGGGAGCCTCATGAAGCTCACTGTGTTTGGGGGCAGTGGGCTGGGGCTGAGGGCAGTACTGGGGGTTAGGGTTAGTGCTGGGCAGTGCTGGGAGCTCTGTGTGTGTCTGTGGGACCCTCAGAGAGCTTTAATAGCAGGCAGAATTTTTGGGCCTAAAGGGAGACAAGTGTGAGCCATTGGGGCTTGCTGTGACTTAATACAGTACACAGGGCAGTGTTTGGAGCTCTCTGTGTGTCTCTCTGACCTCTGGGGACCTTTAATAGACAGCAGGCTAATTAGGCCTGTCTGGGGAGGTGTGTGTGTCTGTAGGCCTCCCAGTAAGTGAACCCAACACACTGGGCAGTGTTTGGAGCTCTCTGTGTGTCTCTCTGACCTCTGGGGACCTTTAATAGACAACAGGCTTCTTAGGCCTGTCTGGGGAGGTGTGTGTGTCTGTAGGCCTCCCAGTAAGTGAACACAACACACTGGGCAGTGCTGGGAGCTCTCTGTGTGTCTCTCTGACCTTTAGGGACCTTTAATAGACAGCAGGCTTCTTAGGCCTGTCTGGGGAGGTGTGTGTGTCTGTCGGCCTCCCAGTAAGTGAACACAACACACTGGGCAGTGCTTGGAGCTCTCTGTGTGTCTCTCTGACCTTTGGGGACCTTTAATAGACAGCAGGCTTCTTAGGCCTGTCTGGGGAGGTGTGTGTGTCTGTCGGCCTCCCAGTAAGTGAACACAACACACTGGGCAGTGCTGGGAGCTCTCTGTGTGTCTCTCTGACCTTTGGGGACCTTTAATAGACAGCAGGCTTCTTAGGCCTGTCTGGGGAGGTGTGTGTGTCTGTAGGCCTCCCAGTAAGTGAACCCAACACACTGGGCAGTGTTTGGAGCTGTCTGGGTGTCTCTCTGACCTTTGGGGACCTTTAATAGACAGCAGGCTTCTTAGGCCTGTCTGGGGAGGTGTGTGTGTCTGTAGGCCTCCCAGTAAGTGAACCCAACACACTGGGCAGTGTTTGGAGCTGTCTGGGTGTCTCTCTGACCTTTGGGGACCTTTAATAGACAGCAGGCTTCTTAGGACTGTCTGGGGAGGTGTGTGTGAAAACCTTAAGAGACTAATGAAAACCTTAAGAGAGTCATAGTTACTTTTCCATAAGAGTCATAGTATGACTCTCTTATGGAACCTTAAGAGACTCATAGTTACTGGTTAACCATGGGTAAAAAAAAGTTGGGGGTGCTGGCGCGAGCTCCATGACCTACCCTCCCGAGCCAAAACGGTCAGTCCGACGACAGTGCACTTTTTTCGGACACTCTCTGAGGATTCCCCTTAAGCCTGGAGGATGCCAAAAAGAGGTTTTGCCACCGGGTACCATCTCGGGACTAGAGAGCTCCTTTTCAGAAGCCTCCTGGAGGATTGTAACAAGGCCCCAGAAGCTCATAGAGAGTCCGTTGATGGTGCATCTGTCTTGGGCACATGTTTTTGACATTATGGTGCATCTGGAAGTCGAAAACAAGGGACTCGAAGCTCGCAGAGAGTCCGTTGATGGTGCATCTTTGGCGGACACATGTTTTTGACATTATGGTGCCTCTGGAAGTCGAAAACAAGGGACTCGAAGCTGGTAAAGAGTCCGTTGATGGTGCTCTGTCCTCGGAAACATTATGTTCACATCCTGGTGCCTGTGGAGGATGTAACTAGGGGTGTAGCTGCACAAGGCCAGTCCGCTGAAGGTGACCTATTCTCGGACACATTCTGTCACATCCTGGTGCCTTTGGAGGATGTAACTAGGGGTGTAGCTGCACATGGCTAGTCCGCTGAAGGTGCACTGTTCTCGGACACATGTTCCTCAAATCCTGGTCCTCCTGGAGGATATAGAGGGGTCTAGAGGCTCATGGCATGTCCGCTGAAGGTGCAGTATTCTCGGACACCTTTGAGCAGGGTCCTACCCCTCTGGAGGTCTGAATATTCTGGATTTTTTCTAAGTCCATTTTGGTTAACCATGGGTAGGGTTTTGGTTAACCATGGGTACGAAAAAGTTGGGGGTGGTGGCGAGGGCTCCACAAAATACCCTCCCGACCGAAAACGGTCAGTCCGACGACCATGCACCTTTCTCGGACACCTTCTGAAAATCCCCCTAAGGCCTGGAGGATCACAGAAAGAGGTTTTGCCACCGGGTGACGGCGCGAAATCGAGAGCACCCTAAAAAAGTGGACTTAGACTCAGAACGAAAAATAAAAAAAGTTCCACAAAGAGGTAACTCAGCCTCTGAGTGTCCGATTTTCAAGCGGTTTGAAGCGGACTGTTCGACGAAACCACCTGAAAATCGTAGGATCGAACCCCACATGAAGCAACTCGGTCCTTGTCACATAGGTCTCTCTGGCTCAAGAGGAAGGCTCGACTCTATAAGGCTCGACACATTGCATCCTTAAAAACCTACACATAATAAGCAGCTCAACACCCCATAGTGCAACTGCGCTACACACTAAACAAACACACCACACAGTGGGGCGTGGCAGATCGGTATGAATCTCCGGTTTTCATGAGGCGAACTTGTGCTGATGACTGATCGTCTGAAGGCAGTGGCGGCAAGCGAGAAACGGAGCGAGCTATCTAGAATTCAATGGCGACCTCAGTTAGACGTCCAGCAGTGCTGGGAGGTCTGTGTGTGTCTGTGGGAGCCTCAAGAAGTCTGGGGAGGTGTGTGTGAAAACCTTAAGAGACTAATGAAAACCTTAAGAGAGTCATAGTTACTTTTCCATAAGAGTCATAGTAAGACTCTCTTATGGAACCTTAAGAGACTCATAGTTACTGGTTAACCATGGGTAAAAAAAAGTTGGGGGTGCTGGCGCGAGCTCCATGGCCTACCCTCCCGAGCCAAAACGGTCAGTCCGACGACAGTGCACTTTTTTCGGACACTCTCTGAGGATTCCCCTTAAGCCTGGAGGATGCCAAAAAGAGGTTTTGCCACCGGGTACCATCTCGGGACTAGAGAGCTCCTTTTCAGAAGCCTCCTGGAGGATTGTAACAAGACCCCAGAAGCTCATAGAGAGTCCGTTGATGGTGCATCTTTCTTGGGCACATGTTTTTGACATTATGGTGCATCTGGAAGTCGAAAACAAGGGACTCGAAGCTCGCAGAGAGTCCGTTGATGGTGCATCTTTGGCGGACACATGTTTTTGACATTATGGTGCCTCTGGAAGTCGAAAACAAGGGACTCGAAGCTGGTAAAGAGTCCGTTGATGGTGCTCTGTCCTCGGACACATTATGTTCACATCCTGGTGCCTGTGGAGGATGTAACTAGGGGTGTAGCTGCACATGGCCAGTCCGCTGAAGGTGACCTATTCTCGGACACATTCTGTCACATCCTGGTGCCTGTGGAGGATGTAACTAGGGGTGTAGCTGCACATGGTCAGTCCGCTGAAGGTGACCTATTCTCGGACACATTCAGTCACATCCTGGTGCCTGTGGAGGATGTTACTAGGGGTGCAGCTGCACATGGCCAGTCCGCTGAAGGTGACCTATTCTCGGACACATTCTGTCACATCCTGGTGCCTTTGGAGGATGTAACCAGGGGTGTAGCTGCTCAGGGCCAGTCCGCTGAAGGTGCACTGTTCTCGGAAACATGTTCCTCAAATCCTGGTCCTCCTGGAGGATATAGACGGGTCTAGAGGCTCATGGCATGTCCGCTGAAGGTGCAGTATTCTCGGACACCTTTGAGCAGGGTCCTACCCCTCTGGAGGTCTGAAAACTGTGGAATTTTTCTAAGTCCATTTTGGTTAACCATGGGTAGGGTTTTGGTTAACCATGGGTACGAAAAAGTTGGGGGTGGTGGCGGAGGCTCCACAAAATACCCTCCCGACCGAAAACGGTCAGTCCGACGACCATGCACCTTTCTCGGACACCTTCTGAAAATCCCCCTAAGGCCTGGAGGATCACAGAAAGAGGTTTTGCCACCGGGTGACGGCGCGAAATCGAGAGCACCCTAAAAAAGTGGACTTAGGCTCAAAACGAAAAATAAAAAAAGTTCCACAAAGAAGTAACTCAGCCTCTGAGTGTCCGATTTTCAAGCGGTTTGAAGCGGACTGTTGACCATACTCTCCTCCCTCTCCCGGAGGATATATAGGGGTCTAGAGGCTCAAGGCATGTCCGCTGAAGGTGACCTATTCTCGGACACATTCTGTCACATCCTGGTGCCTGTGGAGGATGTAACCAGGGGTGTAGCTGCTCAGGGCCAGTCCGCTGAGGGTGCACTGTTCTCGGACACATGTTCCTCAAATCCTGGTTCTCCTGGAGGATATAGAGGGGTCTAGAGGCTCATGGCATGTCCGCTGAAGGTGCAGTATTCTCGGACACCTTTGAGCAGGGTCCTACCCCTCTGGAGGTCTGAAAACTGTGGATTTTTTCTAAGTCCATTTTGGTTAACCATGGGTAGGGTTTTGGTTAACCATGGGTACGAAAAAGTTGGGGGTGGTGGCGGAGGCTCCACAAAATACCCTCCCGACCGAAAACGGTCAGTCCGACGACCATGCACCTTTCTCGGACACCTTCTGAAAATCCCCTAAGGCCTGGAGGATCACAGAAAGAGGTTTTGCCACCGGGTGACGGCGCGAAATCGAGAGCACCCTAAAAAAGTGGACTTAGGCTCAGAACGAAAAATAAAAAAAGTTCCACGAGAGGTAACTCAGCCTCTGAGTGTCCGATTTTCAAGCGGTTTGAAGCGGACTGTTGACCACACTCTCCTCCCTCTCCTCTCCTAAACCTTCTGACCGATTGGAAACCGTGACCCGCCAGGGGAGGCACCCTGTCTCACAGGTCCCACCTCCCAGCCACCGCGGTCAGCCTCCAGGCCGGGGACGCCGAGGGCTCTACGGAGCTCTCTGTCACCGCGCCGAACCCTTTTCTAGCGAGAATTTGCCCCGGATGAGTGGGGAGAGGCATATTAGTGGCTGAGGTACCTGAGAAGCACAGGTTCGAACCCCGCGAAGGGCAAGTCTCGGTGAAACCACCCATTAAAGGTGTTAGTTTCGACGAAACCACCTGAAAATCGTAGGATCGAACCCCACATGAAGCAACTCTGAGAGAGAGAAAGATTGAAAGAGAAAGAGCCTGGGAAAATATGGGGTGAGGAATCGGTGATTTGGGCGCACTGAGAGGCGGAATTCTGTACCAGCACGGTGGCTTAGTGGGTAGGGCGCGGCACCACAGACCTGATGAGCACAGGTTCGAAACCCGCAAAGGGTAAGATTCCAGAAAACCATCTGAGAATTGCAGGTTCAAATCCCACCTGAAGCAACTCTGTCCTAAGTTGTGAATGACTCCCCGGTATGAAAGAAAGGCTCGACTCTATAAAGAAAAAGCTATACAGGGCAGAAGCACCGGACCACGATGCACATTATATCCTTAAAAACCTACACATAATAAGCAGCTCAACACCCCGTAGTGCAACTGCGCTACACACTTAACAAACACACCACACAGTCAACTGCGCTACACACTAAACAAACACACCACACAGTGGGGCGTGGCAGATCGGTATGAATCTCCGGTTTTCATGAGGCGAACTTGTGCTGATGACTGATCGTCTGAAGGCTGTGGCGGCAAGTGAGAAACGGAGCGAGCTATCTAGAATTCAATGGCGACCTCAGTTAGACGTCCAGCAGTGCTGGGAGCTCTGTGTGTGTCTGTGGGAGCCTCATGAAGCTCACTGTGTTTGGGGGCAGTGGGCTGGGGCTGAGGGCAGTACTGGGGGTTAGTGCTGGGCAGTGCTGGGAGCTCTGTGTGTGTCTGTGGGACCCTCAGAGAGCTTTAATATGAAAGAAAGGCTCGACTCTATAAAGGAAAAGCTATACAGGGCGGAAGCACCGGACCACGATGCACATTGCATCCTTAAAAACCTACACATAATAAGCAGCTCAACACCCCGTAGTGCAACTGAACTACACACTAAACAAACACACCACACAGTCAACTGCGCTACACACTAAACAAACACACCACACAGTGGGGCGTGGCAGATCGGTATGAATCTCCGGTTTTCATGAGGCGAACTTGTGCTGATGACTGATTGTCTGAAGGCTGTGGCGGCAAGTGAGAAAACGGAGCGAGCTATCTAGAATTCAATGGCGACCTCAGTTAGACGTCCAGCAGTGCTGGGAGCTCTGTGTGTGTCTGTGGGAGCCTCGTGAAGCTCACTGTGTTTGGGGGCAGTGGGCTGGGGCTAAGGGCAGTACTGGGGGTTAGGGTTAGTGCTGGGCAGTGCTGGGAGCTCTGTGTGTGTCTGTGGGACCCTCAGAGAGCTTTAATAGCAGGCAGAATTTTTGGGCCTAAAGGGAGACAAGTGTGAGCCATTGGGGCTTGCTGTGACTTAATACAGTACACAGGGCAGTGTTTGGAGCTCTCTGTGTGTCTCTCTGACCTCTGGGGACCTTTAATAGACAGCAGGCTAATTAGGCCTGTCTGGGGAGGTGTGTGTGTCTCTAGGCCTCCCAGTAAGTGAACCCAACACACTGGGCAGTGTTTGGAGCTCTCTGTGTGTCTCTCTGACCTTTGGGGACCTTTAATAGACAGCAGGCTTCTTAGGCCTGTCTGGGGAGGTTTGTGTGTCTGTAGGCCTCCCAGTAAGTGAACCCAACACACTGGGCAGTGTTTGGAGCTCTCTGGGTGTCTCTCTGACCTTTGGGGACCTTTAATAGACAGCAGGCTTCTTAGGCCTGTCTGGGGAGGTGTGTGTGTCTGTAGGCCTCCCAGTAAGTGAACACAACACACTGGGCAGTGCTGGGAGCTCTCTGTGTGTCTCTCTGACCTTTGGGGACCTTTAATAGACAGCAGGCTTCTTAGGCCTGTCTGGGGAGGTGTGTGTGTCTGTAGGCCTCCCAGTAAGTGAACACAACACACTGGGCAGTGCTGGGAGCTCTCTGTGTGTCTCTCTGACCTTTGGGGACCTTTAATAGACAGCAGGCTTCTTAGGCCTGTCTGGGGAGGTGTGTGTGTCTGTAGGCCTCCCAGTAAGTGAACCCAACACACTGGGCAGTGTTTGGAGCTCTCTGTGTGTCTCTCTGACCTTTGGGGACCTTTAATAGACAGGAGGCTTCTTAGGCCTGTCTGGGGAGGTGTGTGTGTCTGTAGGCCTCCAGTGTTTTCTAAGTCCATTTTGGTTAACCATGGGTAGGGTTTTGGTTAACCAGGGGTTTAGCTGCTCAGGGCCAGTCCGCTGAAGGTGCACTGTTCTCGGACACATGTTCCTCAAATCCTGGTCCTCCTGGAGGATATAGAGGGGTCTAGAGGCTCGAGGCATGTCCGCTGAAGGTGCAGTATTCTCGGACACCTTTGAGCAGGTTCCTACCCCTCTGGAGGTCTGAAAACTGTGGATTTTTTCTAAGTCCATTTTGGTTAACCCTGGGTAGGGTTTTGGTTAACCATGGGTATGAAAAAGTTGGGGGTGGTGGCGGAGGCTCACAAAATACCCTCCCGACCGAAAACGGTCAGTCCGACGACCATGCACCTTTCTCGGACACCTTCTGAAAATCCCCCTAAGGCCTGGAGGATCAAAGAAAGAGGTTTTGCCACCGGGTGACGGCGCGAAATCGAGAGCACCCTAAAAAAGTGGACTTAGGCTCAGAACGAAAAATAAAAAAAGTTCCACAAAGAGGTAACTCAGCCTCTGAGTGTCCGATTTTCAAGCGGTTTGAAGCGGACTGTTGACCACACTCTCCTCCCTCTCCCGGAGGATGTATAGGGGTCTAGAGGCTCAAGGCATGCCCGCTGAAGGTGACCTATTCTCGGACACATTCTGTCACATCCTGGTGCCTGTGGAGGATGTAACCAGGGGTGTAGCTGCTCAGGGCCAGTCCGCTGAGGGTGCACTGTTCTCGGACACATGTTCCTCAAATCCTGGTTCTCCTGGAGGATAAAGAGGGGTCTAGAGGCTCATGGCATGTCCGCTGAAGGTGCAGTATTCTCGGACACCTTTGAGCAGGGTCCTACCTCTCTGGAGGTCTGAAAACTGTGGATTTTTTCTAAGTCCATTTTGGTTAACCATGGGTAGGGTTTTGGTTAACCATGGGTACGAAAAAGTTGGGGGTGGTGGCGGAGGCTCCACAAAATACCCTCCCGACCGAAAACGGTCAGTCCGACGACCATGCACCTTTCTCGGACACCTTCTGAAAATCCCCCTAAGGCCTGGAGGATCACAGAAAGAGGTTTTGCCACCGGGTGACGGCGCGAAATCGAGAGCACCCTAAAAAAGTGGACTTAGGCTCAGAACGAAAAATAAAAAAAGTTCCACGAGAGGTAACTCAGCCTCTGAGTGTCCGATTTTCAAGCGGTTTGAAGCGGACTGTTGACCACACTCTCCTCCCGCTCCTCTCCTAAACCTTCTGACCGATTGGAAACCGTGACCCTCCAGGGGAGGCACCCTGTCTCACAGGTCCCACCTCCCCGCCACCGCGGTCAGCCTCCAGGCCGGGGACGCCGAGGGCTCTACGGAGCTCTCTGTCACCGCGCCGAACCCTTCTTTAGCGAGAATTTCCCCCGGATGAGTGGGGAGAGGCATATTAGTGGCTGAGGTACCTGAGAAGCACAGGTTCGAACCCCGCGAAGGGCAAGTCTCGGTGAAACCACCCATTAAAGGTGTTAGTTTCGACGAAACCACCTGAAAATCGTAGGATCGAACCCCACATGAAGCAACTCTGAGAGAGAGAAAGATTGAAAGAGAAAGAGCCTGGGAAAATATGGGGTGAGTAATCGGTGATTTGGGCGCACTGACGGGCGGAATTCTGTACCAGCACGGTGGCTTAGTGGTTAGGGCGCGGCACCACAGACCTGATGAGCACAGGTTCGAAGCCCGCAAAGGGTAAGATTCCAGAAAACCATCTGAGAATTGCAGGTTCAAATCCCACCTGAAGCAACTCTGTCCTAAGTTGTGAATGACTCCCCGGTATGAAAGAAAGGCTCTACTCTATAAAGGAAAAGCTATACAGGGCGGAAGCACCAGACCACGATGCACATTGCATCCTTAAAAACCTACACATAATAAGCAGCTCAACACCCAGTAGTGCAACTGCGCTACACACTAAACAAACACACCACACAGTCAACTGCGCTACACACTAAACAAACACACCACACGCTGAAGGTGCAGTTTTCTCGGACACCTTTGAGCAGGATCCTACCCCTCTGGAGGTCTGAAAACTGTGGATTTTTTCTAAGTCCATTTTGGTTAACCATGGGTAGGGTTTTGGTTAACCATGGGTACGCAAAAGTTGGGGGTGGTGGCGGAGGCTCCACAAAATACCCTCCCGACCGAAAACGGTCAGTCCGACGACCATGTACCTTTCTCGGACACCTTCTGAAAATCCCCCTAAGGCCTGGAGGATCACAGAAAGAGGTTTTGCCACCGGGTGACGGCGCGAAATCGAGAGCACCCTAAAAAAGTGGACTTAGGCTCAGAACGAAAAATAAAAAAAGTTCCACAAAGAGGTAACTCAGCCTCTGAGTGTCCGATTTTGAAGCGGACTGTTGACCACACTCTCCTCCCTCTCCCGGAGGATATATAGGGGTCTAGAGGCTCAAGGCATGTCAGCTGAAGGTGACCTATTCTCGGACACATTCTGTCACATCCTGGTGCCTGTGGAGGATGTAACCAGGGGTGTAGCTGCTCAGGGCCAGTCCGCTGAAGGTGCACTGTTCTCGGACACATGTTCCTCAAATCCTGGTCCTCCTGGAGGATATAGAGGGGTCTAGAGGCTCGAGGCATGTCCGCTGAAGGTGCAGTATTCTCGGACACCTTTGAGCAGGTTCCTACCCCTCTGGAGGTCTGAAAACTGTGGATTTTTTCTAAGTCCATTTTGGTTAACCCTGGGTAGGGTTTTGGTTAACCATGGGTATGAAAAAGTTGGGGGTGGTGGCGGAGGCTCACAAAATACCCTCCCGACCGAAAACGGTCAGTCCGACGACCATGCACCTTTCTCGGACACCTTCTGAAAATCCCCCTAAGGCCTGGAGGATCACAGAAAGAGGTTTTGCCACCGGGTGACGGCGCGAAATCGAGAGCACCCTAAAAAAGTGGACTTAGGCTCAGAACGAAAAATAAAAAAAGTTCCACAAAGAGGTAACTCAGCCTCTGAGTGTCCGATTTTCAAGCGGTTTGAAGCGGACTGTTGACCACACTCTCCTCCCTCTCCCGGAGGATATATAGGGGTCTAGAGGCTCAAGGCATGCCCGCTGAAGGTGAACTATTCTCGGACACATTCTGTCACATCCTGGTGCCTGTGGAGGATGTAACCAGGGGTGTAGCTGCTCAGGGCCAGTCCGCTGAGGGTGCACTGTTCTCGGACACATGTTCCTCAAATCCTGGTTCTCCTGGAGGATAAAGAGGGGTCTAGAGGCTCATGGCATGTCCGCTGAAGGTGCAGTATTCTCGGACACCTTTGAGCAGGGTCCTACCCCTCTGGAGGTCTGAAAACTGTGGATTTTTTCTAAGTCCATTTTGGTTAACCATGGGTAGGGTTTTGGTTAACCATGGGTACGAAAAAGTTGGGGGTGGTGGCGGAGGCTCCACAAAATACCCTCCCGACCGAAAACGGTCAGTCCGACGACCATGCACCTTTCTCGGACACCTTCTGAAAATCCCCCTAAGGCCTGGAGGATCACAGAAAGAGGTTTTGCCACCGGGTGACGGCGCGAAATCGAGAGCACCCTAAAAAAGTGGACTTAGGCTCAGAACGAAAAATAAAAAAAGTTCCACGAGAGGTAACTCAGCCTCTGAGTGTCCGATTTTCAAGCGGTTTGAAGCGGACTGTTGACCACACTCTCCTCCCTCTCCTCTCCTAAACCTTCTGACCGATTGGAAACCGTGACCCGCCAGGGGAGGCACCCTGTCTCACAGGTCCCACCTCCCCGCCACCGCGGTCAGCCTCCAGGCCGGGGACGCCGAGGGCTCTACGGAGCTCTCTGTCACCGTGCCGAACCCTTCTCTAGCGAGAATTTGCCCCGGATGAGTGGGGGGAGGCATATTAGTGGCTGAGGTACCTGAGAAGCACAGGTTCGAACCCCGCGAAGGGCAAGTCTCGGTGAAACCACCCATTAAAGGTGTTAGTTTCGACGAAACCACCTGAAAATCGTAGGATCGAACCCCACATGAAGCAACTCTGAGAGAGAGAAAGATTGAAAGAGAAAGAGCCTGGGAAAATATGGGGTGAGGAATCGGTGATTTGGGCGCACTGACAGGCGGAATTCTGTACCAGCACGGTGGCTTAGTGGGTAGGGCGCGGCACCACAGACCTGATGAGCACAGGTTCGAAACCCGCAAAGGGTAAGATTCCAGAAAACCATCTGAGAATTGCAGGTTCAAATGCCACCTGAAGCAACTCTGTCCTAAGTTGTGAATGACTCCCCGGTATGAAAGAAAGGCTCTATAAAGGAAAAGCTATACAGGGCAGAAGCACCGGACCACGATGCACATTATATCCTTAAAAACCTACACATAATAAGCAGCTCAACACCCCGTAGTGCAACTGCGCTACACACTTAACAAACACACCACACAGTCATCTGCGCTACACACTAAACAAACACACCACACAGTGGGGCGTGGCAGATCGGTATGAATCTCCGGTTTTCATGAGGCGAACTTGTGCTGATGACTGATCGTCTGAAGGCTGTGGCGGCAAGTGAGAAACGGAGCGAGCTATCTAGAATTCAATGGCGACCTCAGTTAGACGTCCAGCAGTGCTGGGAGCTCTGTGTGTGTCTGTGGAAGCTCACTGTGTTTGGGGGCAGTGGGCTGGGGCTAAGGGCAGTACTGGGGGTTAGGGTTAGTGCTGGGCAGTGCTGGGAGCTCTGTGTGTGTCTGTGGGACCCTCAGAGAGCTTTAATAGCAGGCAGAATTTTTGGGCCTAAAGGGAGACAAGTGTGAGCCATTGGGGCTTGCTGTGACTTAACACAGTACACAGGGCAGTGTTTGGAGCTCTCTGTGTGTCTCTCTGACCTCTGGGGACCTTTAATAGACAGCAGGCTAATTAGGCCTGTCTGGGGAGGTGTGTGTGTCTCTAGGCCTCCCAGTAAGTGAACCCAACACACTGGGCAGTGTTTGGAGCTCTCTGTGTGTCTCTCTGACCTTTGGGGACCTTTAATAGACAGCAGGCTTCTTAGGCCTGTCTGGGGAGGTTTGTGTGTCTGTAGGCCTCCCAGTAAGTGAACCCAACACACTGGGCAGTGTTTGGAGCTCTCTGGGTGTCTCTCTGACCTTTGGGGACCTTTAATAGACAGCAGGCTTCTTAGGCCTGTCTGGGGAGGTGTGTGTGTCTCTAGGCCTCCCAGTAAGTGAACACAACACACTGGGCAGTGCTGGGAGCTCTCTGTGTGTCTCTCTGACCTTTGGGGACCTTTAATAGACAGCAGGCTTCTTAGGCCTGTCTGGGGAGGTGTGTGTGTCTGTAGGCCTCCCAGTAAGTGAACACAACACACTGGGCAGTGCTGGGAGCTCTCTGTGTGTCTCTCTGACCTTTGGGGACCTTTAATAGACAGCAGGCTTCTTAGGCCTGTCTGGGGAGGTGTGTGTGTCTGTAGGCCTCCCAGTAAGTGAACCCAACACACTGGGCAGTGTTTGGAGCTCTCTGTGTGTCTCTCTGACCTTTGGGGACCTTTAATAGACAGGAGGCTTCTTAGGCCTGTCTGGGGAGGTGTGTGTGTCTGTAGGCCTCCAGTGTTTTCTAAGTCCATTTTGGTTAACCATGGGTAGGGTTTTGGTTAACCAGGGGTGTAGCTGCTCAGGGCCAGTCCGCTGAAGGTGCACTGTTCTCGTACACATGTTCCTCAAATCCTGGTCCTCCTGGAGGATATACAGGGGTCTAGAGGCTCATGGCATGTCCGCTGAAGGTGCAGTATTCTCGGACACCTTTGAGCAGGGTCCTACCCCTCTGGAGGTCTGAAAACTGTGGATTTTTTCTAAGTCCATTTTGGTTAACCCTGGGTAGGGTTTTGGTTAACCATGGGTACGAAAAAGTTGGGGGTGGTGGCGGAGGCGGAGGCTCACAAAATACCCTCCCGACCGAAAACGGTCAGTCCGACGACCATGCACCTTTCTCGGACACCTTCTGAAAATCCCCCTAAGGCCTGGAGGATCACAGAAAGAGGTTTTGCCACCGGGTGACGGCGCGAAATCGAGAGCACCCTAAAAAAGTGGACTTAGGCTCAGAACGAAAAATAAAAAAAGTTCCACAAAGAGGTAACTCAGCCTCTGAGTGTCCGATTTTCAAGCGGTTTGAAGCGGACTGTTGACCACACTCTCCTCCCTCTCCCAGAGGATGTATAGGGGTCTAGAGGCTCAAGGCATGTCCGCTGAAGGTGAACTATTCTCGGACACATTCTGTCACATCCTGGTGCCTGTGGAGGATGTAACCAGGGGTGTAGCTGCTCAGGGCCAGTCCGCTGAAGGTGCACTGTTCTCGGACACATGTTCCTCAAATCCTGGTCCTCCTGGAGGATATAGAGGGGTCTAGAGGCTCATGGCATGTCCGCTGAAGGTGCAGTATTCTCGGACACCTTTGAGCAGGGTCTTACCTCTCTGGAGGTCTGAAAACTGTGGATTTTTTCTAAGTCCATTTTGGTTAACCATGGGTAGGGTTTTGGTTAACCATGGGTACGAAAAAGTTGGGGGTGGTGGCGGAGGCTCCACAAAATACCCTCCCGACCGAAAACGGTCAGTCCGACGACCATGCACCTTTCTCGGACACCTTCTGAAAATCCCCCTAAGGCCTGGAGGATCACAGAAAGAGGTTTTGCCACCGGGTGACGGCGCGAAATCGAGAGCACCCTAAAAAAGTGGACTTAGGCTCAGAACGAAAAATAAAAAAAGTTCCACGAGAGGTAACTCAGCCTCTGAGTGTCCGATTTTCAAGCGGTTTGAAGCGGACTGTTGACCACACTCTCCTCCCGCTCCTCTCCTAAACCTTCTGACCGATTGGAAACCGTGACCCTCCAGGGGAGGCACCCTGTCTCACAGGTCCCACCTCCCCGCCACCGCGGTCAGCCTCCAGGCCGGGGACGCCGAGGGCTCTACGGAGCTCTCTGTCACCGCGCCGAACCCTTCTTTAGCGAGAATTTCCCCCGGATGAGTGGGGAGAGGCATATTAGTGGCTGAGGTACCTGAGAAGCACAGGTTCGAACCCCGCGAAGGGCAAGTCTCGGTGAAACCACCCATTAAAGGTGTTAGTTTCGACGAAACCACCTGAAAATCGTAGGATCGAACCCCACATGAAGCAACTCTGAGAGAGAGAAAGATTGAAAGAGAAAGAGCCTGGGAAAATATGGGGTGAGTAATCGGTGATTTGGGCGCACTGACGGGCGGAATTCTGTACCAGCACGGTGGCTTAGTGGTTAGGGCGCGGCACCACAGACCTGATGAGCACAGGTTCGAAACCCGCAAAGGGTAAGATTCCAGAAAACCATCTGAGAATTGCAGGTTCAAATCCCACCTGAAGCAACTCTGTCCTAAGTTGTGAATGACTCCCCGGTATGAAAGAAAGGCTCTACTCTATAAAGGAAAAGCTATACAGGGCAGAAGCACCAGACCACGATGCACATTGCATCCTTAAAAACCTACACATAATAAGCAGCTCAACACCCCGTAGTGCAACTGCGCTACACACTAAACAAACACACCACACAGTCAACTGCGCTACACACTAAACAAACACACCACACGCTGAAGGTGCAGTTTTCTCGGACACCTTTGAGCAGGATCCTACCCCTCTGGAGGTCTGAAAACTGTGGATTTTTTCTAAGTCCATTTTGGTTAACCATGGGTAGGGTTTTGGTTAACCATGGGTACGCAAAAGTTGGGGGTGGTGGCGGAGGCTCCACAAAATACCCTCCCGACCGAAAACGGTCAGTCCGACGACCATGTACCTTTCTCGGACACCTTCTGAAAATCCCCCTAAGGCCTGGAGGATCACAGAAAGAGGTTTTGCCACCGGGTGACGGCGCGAAATCGAGAGCACCCTAAAAAAGTGGACTTAGGCTCAGAACGAAAAATAAAAAAAGTTCCACAAAGAGGTAACTCAGCCTCTGAGTGTCCGATTTTGAAGCGGACTGTTGACCACACTCTCCTCCCTCTCCCGGAGGATATATAGGGGTCTAGAGGCTCAAGGCATGTCCGCTGAAGGTGACCTATTCTCGGACACATTCTGTCACATCCTGGTGCCTGTGGAGGATGTAACCAGGGGTGTAGCTGCTCAGGGCCAGTCCGCTGAAGGTGCACTGTTCTCGGACACATGTTCCTCAAATCCTGGTCCTCCTGGAGGATATAGAGGGGTCTAGAGGCTCATGGCATGTCCGCTGAAGGTGCAGTATTCTCGGACACCTTTGAGCAGGGTCCTACCCCTCTGGAGGTCTGAAAACTGTGGATTTTTTCTAAGTCCATTTTGGTTAACCATGGGTAGGGTTTTGGTTAACCATGGGTACGCAAAAGTTGGGGGTGGTGGCGGAGGCTCCACAAAATACCCTCCCGACCGAAAACGGTCAGTCCGACGACCATGTACCTTTCTCGGACACCTTCTGAAAATCCCCCTAAGGCCTGGAGGATCACAGAAAGAGGTTTTGCCACCGGGTGACGGCGCGAAATCGAGAGCACCCTAAAAAAGTGGACTTAGGCTCTGAACGAAAAATAAAAAAAGTTCCACAAAGAGGTAACTCAGCCTCTGAGTGTCCGATTTTGAAGCGGACTGTTGACCACACTCTCCTCCCTCTCCCGGAGGATATATAGGGGTCTAGAGGCTCAAGGCATGTCCGCTGAAGGTGACCTATTCTCGGACACATTCTGTCACATCCTGGTGCCTGTGGAGGATGTAACCAGGGGTGTAGCTGCTCAGGGCCAGTCCGCTGAAGGTGCACTGTTCTCGGACACATGTTCCTCAAATCCTGGTCCTCCTGGAGGATATAGAGGGGTCTAGAGGCTCATGGCATGTCC
The DNA here is from genome assembly GCF_963457725.1 of Sprattus sprattus. Taxonomy (NCBI): domain Eukaryota; kingdom Metazoa; phylum Chordata; class Actinopteri; order Clupeiformes; family Clupeidae; genus Sprattus; species Sprattus sprattus. The sequence continues at coordinate 50,763,133 of NC_137923.1, read as the reverse complement.
GCTGAAGGTGCAGTATTCTCGGACACCTTTGAGCAGGGTCCTACCCCTCTGGAGGTCTGAAAACTGTGGATTTTTTCTAAGTCCATTTTGGTTTACCATGGGTAGGGTTTTGGTTAACCATGGGTACGAAAAAGTTGGGGGTGGTGGCGGAGGCGTGGTGGCGGAGGCTCCACAAAATACCCTCCCGACCGAAAACGGTCAGTCCGACGACCATGCACCTTTCTCGGACACCTTCTGAAAATCCCCCTAAGGCCTGGAGGATCACAGAAAGAGGTTTTGCCACCGGGTGACGGCGCGAAATCGAGAGCACCCTAAAAAAGTGGACTTAGACTCAGAACGAAAAATAAAAAAAGTTCCACAAAGAGGTAACTCAGCCTCTGAGTGTCCGATTTTCAAGCGGTTTGAAGCGGACTGTTCGACGAAACCACCTGAAAATCGTAGGATCGAACCCCACATGAAGCAACTCGGTCCTTGTCACATAGGTCTCTCTGGCTCAAGAGGAAGGCTCGACTCTATAAGGCTCGACACATTGCATCCTTAAAAACCTACACATAATAAGCAGCTCAACACCCCATAGTGCAACTGCGCTACACACTAAACAAACACACCACACAGTGGGGCGTGGCAGATCGGTATGAATCTCCGGTTTTCATGAGGCGAACTTGTGCTGATGACTGATCGTCTGAAGGCAGTGGCGGCAAGCGAGAAACGGAGCGAGCTATCTAGAATTCAATGGCGACCTCAGTTAGACGTCCAGCAGTGCTGGGAGCTCTGTGTGTGTCTGTGGGAGCCTCAAGAAGTCTGGGGAGGTGTGTGTGAAAACCTTAAGAGACTAATGAAAACCTTAAGAGAGTCATAGTTACTTTTCCATAAGAGTCATAGTAAGACTCTCTTATGGAACCTTAAGAGACTCATAGTTACTGGTTAACCATGGGTAAAAAAAAGTTGGGGGTGCTGGCGCGAGCTCCATGGCCTACCCTCCCGAGCCAAAACGGTCAGTCCGACGACAGTGCACTTTTTTCGGACACTCTCTGAGGATTCCCCTTAAGCCTGGAGGATGCCAAAAAGAGGTTTTGCCACCGGGTACCATCTCGGGACTAGAGAGCTCCTTTTCAGAAGCCTCCTGGAGGATTGTAACAAGGCCCCAGAAGCTCATAGAGAGTCCGTTGATGGTGCATCTTTCTTGGGCACATGTTTTTGACATTATGGTGCATCTGGAAGTCGAAAACAAGGGACTCGAAGCTCGCAGAGAGTCCGTTGATGGTGCATCTTTGGCGGACACATGTTTTTGACATTATGGTGCCTCTGGAAGTCGAAAACAAGGGACTCGAAGCTGGTAAAGAGTCCGTTGATGGTGCTCTGTCCTCGGACACATTATGTTCACATCCTGGTGCCTGTGGAGGATGTAACTAGGGGTGTAGCTGCACATGGCCAGTCCGCTGAAGGTGACCTATTCTCGGACACATTCTGTCACATCCTGGTGCCTGTGGAGGATGTAACTAGGGGTGTAGCTGCACATGGTCAGTCCGCTGAAGGTGACCTATTCTCGGACACATTCAGTCACATCCTGGTGCCTGTGGAGGATGTTACTAGGGGTGCAGCTGCACATGGCCAGTCCGCTGAAGGTGACCTATTCTCGGACACATTCTGTCACATCCTGGTGCCTTTGGAGGATGTAACCAGGGGTGTAGCTGCTCAGGGCCAGTCCGCTGAAGGTGCACTGTTCTCGGAAACATGTTCCTCAAATCCTGGTCCTCCTGGAGGATATAGACGGGTCTAGAGGCTCATGGCATGTCCGCTGAAGGTGCAGTATTCTCGGACACCTTTGAGCAGGGTCCTACCCCTCTGGAGGTCTGAAAACTGTGGAATTTTTCTAAGTCCATTTTGGTTAACCATGGGTAGGGTTTTGGTTAACCATGGGTACGAAAAAGTTGGGGGTGGTGGCGGAGGCTCCACAAAATACCCTCCCGACCGAAAACGGTCAGTCCGACGACCATGCACCTTTCTCGGACACCTTCTGAAAATCCCCCTAAGGCCTGGAGGATCACAGAAAGAGGTTTTGCCACCGGGTGACGGCGCGAAATCGAGAGCACCCTAAAAAAGTGGACTTAGGCTCAGAACGAAAAATAAAAAAAGTTCCACAAAGAAGTAACTCAGCCTCTGAGTGTCCGATTTTCAAGCGGTTTGAAGCGGACTGTTGACCATACTCTCCTCCCTCTCCCGGAGGATATATAGGGGTCTAGAGGCTCAAGGCATGTCCGCTGAAGGTGACCTATTCTCGGACACATTCTGTCACATCCTGGTGCCTGTGGAGGATGTAACCAGGGGTGTAGCTGCTCAGGGCCAGTCCGCTGAGGGTGCACTGTTCTCGGACACATGTTCCTCAAATCCTGGTTCTCCTGGAGGATATAGAGGGGTCTAGAGGCTCATGGCATGTCCGCTGAAGGTGCAGTATTCTCGGACACCTTTGAGCAGGGTCCTACCCCTCTGGAGGTCTGAAAACTGTGGATTTTTTCTAAGTCCATTTTGGTTAACCATGGGTAGGGTTTTGGTTAACCATGGGTACGAAAAAGTTGGGGGTGGTGGCGGAGGCTCCACAAAATACCCTCCCGACCGAAAACGGTCAGTCCGACGACCATGCACCTTTCTCGGACACCTTCTGAAAATCCCCTAAGGCCTGGAGGATCACAGAAAGAGGTTTTGCCACCGGGTGACGGCGCGAAATCGAGAGCACCCTAAAAAAGTGGACTTAGGCTCAGAACGAAAAATAAAAAAAGTTCCACGAGAGGTAACTCAGCCTCTGAGTGTCCGATTTTCAAGCGGTTTGAAGCGGACTGTTGACCACACTCTCCTCCCTCTCCTCTCCTAAACCTTCTGACCGATTGGAAACCGTGACCCGCCAGGGGAGGCACCCTGTCTCACAGGTCCCACCTCCCAGCCACCGCGGTCAGCCTCCAGGCCGGGGACGCCGAGGGCTCTACGGAGCTCTCTGTCACCGCGCCGAACCCTTTTCTAGCGAGAATTTGCCCCGGATGAGTGGGGAGAGGCATATTAGTGGCTGAGGTACCTGAGAAGCACAGGTTCGAACCCCGCGAAGGGCAAGTCTCGGTGAAACCACCCATTAAAGGTGTTAGTTTCGACGAAACCACCTGAAAATCGTAGGATCGAACCCCACATGAAGCAACTCTGAGAGAGAGAAAGATTGAAAGAGAAAGAGCCTGGGAAAATATGGGGTGAGGAATCGGTGATTTGGGCGCACTGAGAGGCGGAATTCTGTACCAGCACGGTGGCTTAGTGGGTAGGGCGCGGCACCACAGACCTGATGAGCACAGGTTCGAAACCCGCAAAGGGTAAGATTCCAGAAAACCATCTGAGAATTGCAGGTTCAAATCCCACCTGAAGCAACTCTGTCCTAAGTTGTGAATGACTCCCCGGTATGAAAGAAAGGCTCGACTCTATAAAGAAAAAGCTATACAGGGCAGAAGCACCGGACCACGATGCACATTATATCCTTAAAAACCTACACATAATAAGCAGCTCAACACCCCGTAGTGCAACTGCGCTACACACTTAACAAACACACCACACAGTCAACTGCGCTACACACTAAACAAACACACCACACAGTGGGGCGTGGCAGATCGGTATGAATCTCCGGTTTTCATGAGGCGAACTTGTGCTGATGACTGATCGTCTGAAGGCTGTGGCGGCAAGTGAGAAACGGAGCGAGCTATCTAGAATTCAATGGCGACCTCAGTTAGACGTCCAGCAGTGCTGGGAGCTCTGTGTGTGTCTGTGGGAGCCTCATGAAGCTCACTGTGTTTGGGGGCAGTGGGCTGGGGCTGAGGGCAGTACTGGGGGTTAGTGCTGGGCAGTGCTGGGAGCTCTGTGTGTGTCTGTGGGACCCTCAGAGAGCTTTAATATGAAAGAAAGGCTCGACTCTATAAAGGAAAAGCTATACAGGGCGGAAGCACCGGACCACGATGCACATTGCATCCTTAAAAACCTACACATAATAAGCAGCTCAACACCCCGTAGTGCAACTGAACTACACACTAAACAAACACACCACACAGTCAACTGCGCTACACACTAAACAAACACACCACACAGTGGGGCGTGGCAGATCGGTATGAATCTCCGGTTTTCATGAGGCGAACTTGTGCTGATGACTGATTGTCTGAAGGCTGTGGCGGCAAGTGAGAAAACGGAGCGAGCTATCTAGAATTCAATGGCGACCTCAGTTAGACGTCCAGCAGTGCTGGGAGCTCTGTGTGTGTCTGTGGGAGCCTCGTGAAGCTCACTGTGTTTGGGGGCAGTGGGCTGGGGCTAAGGGCAGTACTGGGGGTTAGGGTTAGTGCTGGGCAGTGCTGGGAGCTCTGTGTGTGTCTGTGGGACCCTCAGAGAGCTTTAATAGCAGGCAGAATTTTTGGGCCTAAAGGGAGACAAGTGTGAGCCATTGGGGCTTGCTGTGACTTAATACAGTACACAGGGCAGTGTTTGGAGCTCTCTGTGTGTCTCTCTGACCTCTGGGGACCTTTAATAGACAGCAGGCTAATTAGGCCTGTCTGGGGAGGTGTGTGTGTCTCTAGGCCTCCCAGTAAGTGAACCCAACACACTGGGCAGTGTTTGGAGCTCTCTGTGTGTCTCTCTGACCTTTGGGGACCTTTAATAGACAGCAGGCTTCTTAGGCCTGTCTGGGGAGGTTTGTGTGTCTGTAGGCCTCCCAGTAAGTGAACCCAACACACTGGGCAGTGTTTGGAGCTCTCTGGGTGTCTCTCTGACCTTTGGGGACCTTTAATAGACAGCAGGCTTCTTAGGCCTGTCTGGGGAGGTGTGTGTGTCTGTAGGCCTCCCAGTAAGTGAACACAACACACTGGGCAGTGCTGGGAGCTCTCTGTGTGTCTCTCTGACCTTTGGGGACCTTTAATAGACAGCAGGCTTCTTAGGCCTGTCTGGGGAGGTGTGTGTGTCTGTAGGCCTCCTAGTAAGTGAACACAACACACTGGGCAGTGCTGGGAGCTCTCTGTGTGTCTCTCTGACCTTTGGGGACCTTTAATAGACAGCAGGCTTCTTAGGCCTGTCTGGGGAGGTGTGTGTGTCTGTAGGCCTCCCAGTAAGTGAACCCAACACACTGGGCAGTCTTTGGAGCTCTCTGTGTGTCTCTCTGACCTTTGGGGACCTTTAATAGACAGGAGGCTTCTTAGGCCTGTCTGGGGAGGTGTGTGTGTCTGTAGGCCTCCAGTGTTTTCTAAGTCCATTTTGGTTAACCATGGGTAGGGTTTTGGTTAACCAGGGGTTTAGCTGCTCAGGGCCAGTCCGCTGAAGGTGCACTGTTCTCGGACACATGTTCCTCAAATCCTGGTCCTCCTGGAGGATATAGAGGGGTCTAGAGGCTCGAGGCATGTCCGCTGAAGGTGCAGTATTCTCGGACACCTTTGAGCAGGTTCCTACCCCTCTGGAGGTCTGAAAACTGTGGATTTTTTCTAAGTCCATTTTGGTTAACCCTGGGTAGGGTTTTGGTTAACCATGGGTATGAAAAAGTTGGGGGTGGTGGCGGAGGCTCACAAAATACCCTCCCGACCGAAAACGGTCAGTCCGACGACCATGCACCTTTCTCGGACACCTTCTGAAAATCCCCCTAAGGCCTGGAGGATCAAAGAAAGAGGTTTTGCCACCGGGTGACGGCGCGAAATCGAGAGCACCCTAAAAAAGTGGACTTAGGCTCAGAACGAAAAATAAAAAAAGTTCCACAAAGATGTAACTCAGCCTCTGAGTGTCCGATTTTCAAGCGGTTTGAAGCGGACTGTTGACCACACTCTCCTCCCTCTCCCGGAGGATGTATAGGGGTCTAGAGGCTCAAGGCATGCCCGCTGAAGGTGACCTATTCTCGGACACATTCTGTCACATCCTGGTGCCTGTGGAGGATGTAACCAGGGGTGTAGCTGCTCAGGGCCAGTCCGCTGAGGGTGCACTGTTCTCGGACACATGTTCCTCAAATCCTGGTTCTCCTGGAGGATAAAGAGGGGTCTAGAGGCTCATGGCATGTCCGCTGAAGGTGCAGTATTCTCGGACACCTTTGAGCAGGGTCCTACCTCTCTGGAGGTCTGAAAACTGTGGATTTTTTCTAAGTCCATTTTGGTTAACCATGGGTAGGGTTTTGGTTAACCATGGGTACGAAAAAGTTGGGGGTGGTGGCGGAGGCTCCACAAAATACCCTCCCGACCGAAAACGGTCAGTCCGACGACCATGCACCTTTCTCGGACACCTTCTGAAAATCCCCCTAAGGCCTGGAGGATCACAGAAAGAGGTTTTGCCACCGGGTGACGGCGCGAAATCGAGAGCACCCTAAAAAAGTGGACTTAGGCTCAGAACGAAAAATAAAAAAAGTTCCACGAGAGGTAACTCAGCCTCTGAGTGTCCGATTTTCAAGCGGTTTGAAGCGGACTGTTGACCACACTCTCCTCCCGCTCCTCTCCTAAACCTTCTGACCGATTGGAAACCGTGACCCTCCAGGGGAGGCACCCTGTCTCACAGGTCCCACCTCCCCGCCACCGCGGTCAGCCTCCAGGCCGGGGACGCCGAGGGCTCTACGGAGCTCTCTGTCACCGCGCCGAACCCTTCTTTAGCGAGAATTTCCCCCGGATGAGTGGGGAGAGGCATATTAGTGGCTGAGGTACCTGAGAAGCACAGGTTCGAACCCCGCGAAGGGCAAGTCTCGGTGAAACCACCCATTAAAGGTGTTAGTTTCGACGAAACCACCTGAAAATCGTAGGATCGAACCCCACATGAAGCAACTCTGAGAGAGAGAAAGATTGAAAGAGAAAGAGCCTGGGAAAATATGGGGTGAGTAATCGGTGATTTGGGCGCACTGACGGGCGGAATTCTGTACCAGCACGGTGGCTTAGTGGTTAGGGCGCGGCACCACAGACCTGATGAGCACAGGTTCGAAGCCCGCAAAGGGTAAGATTCCAGAAAACCATCTGAGAATTGCAGGTTCAAATCCCACCTGAAGCAACTCTGTCCTAAGTTGTGAATGACTCCCCGGTATGAAAGAAAGGCTCTACTCTATAAAGGAAAAGCTATACAGGGCGGAAGCACCAGACCACGATGCACATTGCATCCTTAAAAACCTACACATAATAAGCAGCTCAACACCCCGTAGTGCAACTGCGCTACACACTAAACAAACACACCACACAGTCAACTGCGCTACACACTAAACAAACACACCACACGCTGAAGGTGCAGTTTTCTCGGACACCTTTGAGCAGGATCCTACCCCTCTGGAGGTCTGAAAACTGTGGATTTTTTCTAAGTCCATTTTGGTTAACCATGGGTAGGGTTTTGGTTAACCATGGGTACGCAAAAGTTGGGGGTGGTGGCGGAGGCTCCACAAAATACCCTCCCGACCGAAAACGGTCAGTCCGACGACCATGTACCTTTCTCGGACACCTTCTGAAAATCCCCCTAAGGCCTGGAGGATCACAGAAAGAGGTTTTGCCACCGGGTGACGGCGCGAAATCGAGAGCACCCTAAAAAAGTGGACTTAGGCTCAGAACGAAAAATAAAAAAAGTTCCACAAAGAGGTAACTCAGCCTCTGAGTGTCCGATTTTGAAGCGGACTGTTGACCACACTCTCCTCCCTCTCCCGGAGGATATATAGGGGTCTAGAGGCTCAAGGCATGTCCGCTGAAGGTGACCTATTCTCGGACACATTCTGTCACATCCTGGTGCCTGTGGAGGATGTAACCAGGGGTGTAGCTGCTCAGGGCCAGTCCGCTGAAGGTGCACTGTTCTCGGACACATGTTCCTCAAATCCTGGTCCTCCTGGAGGATATAGAGGGGTCTAGAGGCTCGAGGCATGTCCGCTGAAGGTGCAGTATTCTCGGACACCTTTGAGCAGGTTCCTACCCCTCTGGAGGTCTGAAAACTGTGGATTTTTTCTAAGTCCATTTTGGTTAACCCTGGGTAGGGTTTTGGTTAACCATGGGTATGAAAAAGTTGGGGGTGGTGGCGGAGGCTCACAAAATACCCTCCCGACCGAAAACGGTCAGTCCGACGACCATGCACCTTTCTCGGACACCTTCTGAAAATCCCCCTAAGGCCTGGAGGATCACAGAAAGAGGTTTTGCCACCGGGTGACGGCGCGAAATCGAGAGCACCCTAAAAAAGTGGACTTAGGCTCAGAACGAAAAATAAAAAAAGTTCCACAAAGAGGTAACTCAGCCTCTGAGTGTCCGATTTTCAAGCGGTTTGAAGCGGACTGTTGACCACACTCTCCTCCCTCTCCCGGAGGATATATAGGGGTCTAGAGGCTCAAGGCATGCCCGCTGAAGGTGACCTATTCTCGGACACATTCTGTCACATCCTGGTGCCTGTGGAGGATGTAACCAGGGGTGTAGCTGCTCAGGGCCAGTCCGCTGAGGGTGCACTGTTCTCGGACACATGTTCCTCAAATCCTGGTTCTCCTGGAGGATAAAGAGGGGTCTAGAGGCTCATGGCATGTCCGCTGAAGGTGCAGTATTCTCGGACACCTTTGAGCAGGGTCCTACCCCTCTGGAGGTCTGAAAACTGTGGATTTTTTCTAAGTCCATTTTGGTTAACCATGGGTAGGGTTTTGGTTAACCATGGGTACGAAAAAGTTGGGGGTGGTGGCGGAGGCTCCACAAAATACCCTCCCGACCGAAAACGGTCAGTCCGACGACCATGCACCTTTCTCGGACACCTTCTGAAAATCCCCCTAAGGCCTGGAGGATCACAGAAAGAGGTTTTGCCACCGGGTGACGGCGCGAAATCGAGAGCACCCTAAAAAAGTGGACTTAGGCTCAGAACGAAAAATAAAAAAAGTTCCACGAGAGGTAACTCAGCCTCTGAGTGTCCGATTTTCAAGCGGTTTGAAGCGGACTGTTGACCACACTCTCCTCCCTCTCCTCTCCTAAACCTTCTGACCGATTGGAAACCGTGACCCGCCAGGGGAGGCACCCTGTCTCACAGGTCCCACCTCCCCGCCACCGCGGTCAGCCTCCAGGCCGGGGACGCCGAGGGCTCTACGGAGCTCTCTGTCACCGTGCCGAACCCTTCTCTAGAGAGAATTTGCCCCGGATGAGTGGGGGGAGGCATATTAGTGGCTGAGGTACCTGAGAAGCACAGGTTCGAACCCCGCGAAGGGCAAGTCTCGGTGAAACCACCCATTAAAGGTGTTAGTTTCGACGAAACCACCTGAAAATCGTAGGATCGAACCCCACATGAAGCAACTCTGAGAGAGAGAAAGATTGAAAGAGAAAGAGCCTGGGAAAATATGGGGTGAGGAATCGGTGATTTGGGCGCACTGACAGGCGGAATTCTGTACCAGCACGGTGGCTTAGTGGGTAGGGCGCGGCACCACAGACCTGATGAGCACAGGTTCGAAACCCGCAAAGGGTAAGATTCCAGAAAACCATCTGAGAATTGCAGGTTCAAATCCCACCTGAAGCAACTCTGTCCTAAGTTGTGAATGACTCCCCGGTATGAAAGAAAGGCTCTATAAAGGAAAAGCTATACAGGGCAGAAGCACCGGACCACGATGCACATTATATCCTTAAAAACCTACACATAATAAGCAGCTCAACACCCCGTAGTGCAACTGCGCTACACACTTAACAAACACACCACACAGTCATCTGCGCTACACACTAAACAAACACACCACACAGTGGGGCGTGGCAGATCGGTATGAATCTCCGGTTTTCATGAGGCGAACTTGTGCTGATGACTGATCGTCTGAAGGCTGTGGCGGCAAGTGAGAAACGGAGCGAGCTATCTAGAATTCAATGGCGACCTCAGTTAGACGTCCAGCAGTGCTGGGAGCTCTGTGTGTGTCTGTGGAAGCTCACTGTGTTTGGGGGCAGTGGGCTGGGGCTAAGGGCAGTACTGGGGGTTAGGGTTAGTGCTGGGCAGTGCTGGGAGCTCTGTGTGTGTCTGTGGGACCCTCAGAGAGCTTTAATAGCAGGCAGAATTTTTGGGCCTAAAGGGAGACAAGTGTGAGCCATTGGGGCTTGCTGTGACTTAACACAGTACACAGGGCAGTGTTTGGAGCTCTCTGTGTGTCTCTCTGACCTCTGGGGACCTTTAATAGACAGCAGGCTAATTAGGCCTGTCTGGGGAGGTGTGTGTGTCTCTAGGCCTCCCAGTAAGTGAACCCAACACACTGGGCAGTGTTTGGAGCTCTCTGTGTGTCTCTCTGACCTTTGGGGACCTTTAATAGACAGCAGGCTTCTTAGGCCTGTCTGGGGAGGTTTGTGTGTCTGTAGGCCTCCCAGTAAGTGAACCCAACACACTGGGCAGTGTTTGGAGCTCTCTGGGTGTCTCTCTGACCTTTGGGGACCTTTAATAGACAGCAGGCTTCTTAGGCCTGTCTGGGGAGGTGTGTGTGTCTCTAGGCCTCCCAGTAAGTGAACACAACACACTGGGCAGTGCTGGGAGCTCTCTGTGTGTCTCTCTGACCTTTGGGGACCTTTAATAGACAGCAGGCTTCTTAGGCCTGTCTGGGGAGGTGTGTGTGTCTGTAGGCCTCCCAGTAAGTGAACACAACACACTGGGCAGTGCTGGGAGCTCTCTGTGTGTCTCTCTGACCTTTGGGGACCTTTAATAGACAGCAGGCTTCTTAGGCCTGTCTGGGGAGGTGTGTGTGTCTGTAGGCCTCCCAGTAAGTGAACCCAACACACTGGGCAGTGTTTGGAGCTCTCTGTGTGTCTCTCTGACCTTTGGGGACCTTTAATAGACAGGAGGCTTCTTAGGCCTGTCTGGGGAGGTGTGTGTGTCTGTAGGCCTCCAGTGTTTTCTAAGTCCATTTTGGTTAACCATGGGTAGGGTTTTGGTTAACCAGGGGTGTAGCTGCTCAGGGCCAGTCCGCTGAAGGTGCACTGTTCTCGTACACATGTTCCTCAAATCCTGGTCCTCCTGGAGGATATACAGGGGTCTAGAGGCTCATGGCATGTCCGCTGAAGGTGCAGTATTCTCGGACACCTTTGAGCAGGGTCCTACCCCTCTGGAGGTCTGAAAACTGTGGATTTTTTCTAAGTCCATTTTGGTTAACCCTGGGTAGGGTTTTGGTTAACCATGGGTACGAAAAAGTTGGGGGTGGTGGCGGAGGCGGAGGCTCACAAAATACCCTCCCGACCGAAAACGGTCAGTCCGACGACCATGCACCTTTCTCGGACACCTTCTGAAAATCCCCCTAAGGCCTGGAGGATCACAGAAAGAGGTTTTGCCACCGGGTGACGGCGCGAAATCGAGAGCACCCTAAAAAAGTGGACTTAGGCTCAGAACGAAAAATAAAAAAAGTTCCACAAAGAGGTAACTCAGCCTCTGAGTGTCCGATTTTCAAGCGGTTTGAAGCGGACTGTTGACCACACTCTCCTCCCTCTCCCAGAGGATGTATAGGGGTCTAGAGGCTCAAGGCATGTCCGCTGAAGGTGAACTATTCTCGGACACATTCTGTCACATCCTGGTGCCTGTGGAGGATGTAACCAGGGGTGTAGCTGCTCAGGGCCAGTCCGCTGAAGGTGCACTGTTCTCGGACACATGTTCCTCAAATCCTGGTCCTCCTGGAGGATATAGAGGGGTCTAGAGGCTCATGGCATGTCCGCTGAAGGTGCAGTATTCTCGGACACCTTTGAGCAGGGTCTTACCTCTCTGGAGGTCTGAAAACTGTGGATTTTTTCTAAGTCCATTTTGGTTAACCATGGGTAGGGTTTTGGTTAACCATGGGTACGAAAAAGTTGGGGGTGGTGGCGGAGGCTCCACAAAATACCCTCCCGACCGAAAACGGTCAGTCCGACGACCATGCACCTTTCTCGGACACCTTCTGAAAATCCCCCTAAGGCCTGGAGGATCACAGAAAGAGGTTTTGCCACCGGGTGACGGCGCGAAATCGAGAGCACCCTAAAAAAGTGGACTTAGGCTCAGAACGAAAAATAAAAAAAGTTCCACGAGAGGTAACTCAGCCTCTGAGTGTCCGATTTTCAAGCGGTTTGAAGCGGACTGTTGACCACACTCTCCTCCCGCTCCTCTCCTAAACCTTCTGACCGATTGGAAACCGTGACCCTCCAGGGGAGGCACCCTGTCTCACAGGTCCCACCTCCCCGCCACCGCGGTCAGCCTCCAGGCCGGGGACGCCGAGGGCTCTACGGAGCTCTCTGTCACCGCGCCGAACCCTTCTTTAGCGAGAATTTCCCCCGGATGAGTGGGGAGAGGCATATTAGTGGCTGAGGTACCTGAGAAGCACAGGTTCGAACCCCGCGAAGGGCAAGTCTCGGTGAAACCACCCATTAAAGGTGTTAGTTTCGACGAAACCACCTGAAAATCGTAGGATCGAACCCCACATGAAGCAACTCTGAGAGAGAGAAAGATTGAAAGAGAAAGAGCCTGGGAAAATATGGGGTGAGTAATCGGTGATTTGGGCGCACTGACGGGCGGAATTCTGTACCAGCACGGTGGCTTAGTGGTTAGGGCGCGGCACCACAGACCTGATGAGCACAGGTTCGAAACCCGCAAAGGGTAAGATTCCAGAAAACCATCTGAGAATTGCAGGTTCAAATCCCACCTGAAGCAACTCTGTCCTAAGTTGTGAATGACTCCCCGGTATGAAAGAAAGGCTCTACTCTATAAAGGAAAAGCTATACAGGGCAGAAGCACCAGACCACGATGCACATTGCATCCTTAAAAACCTACACATAATAAGCAGCTCAACACCCCGTAGTGCAACTGCGCTACACACTAAACAAACACACCACACAGTCAACTGCGCTACACACTAAACAAACACACCACACGCTGAAGGTGCAGTTTTCTCGGACACCTTTGAGCAGGATCCTACCCCTCTGGAGGTCTGAAAACTGTGGATTTTTTCTAAGTCCATTTTGGTTAACCATGGGTAGGGTTTTGGTTAACCATGGGTACGCAAAAGTTGGGGGTGGTGGCGGAGGCTCCACAAAATACCCTCCCGACCGAAAACGGTCAGTCCGACGACCATGTACCTTTCTCGGACACCTTCTGAAAATCCCCCTAAGGCCTGGAGGATCACAGAAAGAGGTTTTGCCACCGGGTGACGGCGCGAAATCGAGAGCACCCTAAAAAAGTGGACTTAGGCTCAGAACGAAAAATAAAAAAAGTTCCACAAAGAGGTAACTCAGCCTCTGAGTGTCCGATTTTGAAGCGGACTGTTGACCACACTCTCCTCCCTCTCCCGGAGGATATATAGTGGTCTAGAGGCTCAAGGCATGTCCGCTGAAGGTGACCTATTCTCGGACACATTCTGTCACATCCTGGTGCCTGTGGAGGATGTAACCAGGGGTGTAGCTGCTCAGGGCCAGTCCGCTGAAGGTGCACTGTTCTCGGACACATGTTCCTCAAATCCTGGTCCTCCTGGAGGATATAGAGGGGTCTAGAGGCTCATGGCATGTCCGCTGAAGGTGCAGTATTCTCGGACACCTTTGAGCAGGGTCCTACCCCTCTGGAGGTCTGAAAACTGTGGATTTTTTCTAAGTCCATTTTGGTTAACCATGGGTAGGGTTTTGGTTAACCATGGGTACGCAAAAGTTGGGGGTGGTGGCGGAGGCTCCACAAAATACCCTCCCGACCGAAAACGGTCAGTCCGACGACCATGTACCTTTCTCGGACACCTTCTGAAAATCCCCCTAAGGCCTGGAGGATCACAGAAAGAGGTTTTGCCACCGGGTGACGGCGCGAAATCGAGAGCACCCTAAAAAAGTGGACTTAGGCTCTGAACGAAAAATAAAAAAAGTTCCACAAAGAGGTAACTCAGCCTCTGAGTGTCCGATTTTGAAGCGGACTGTTGACCACACTCTCCTCCCTCTCCCGGAGGATATATAGGGGTCTAGAGGCTCAAGGCATGTCCGCTGAAGGTGACCTATTCTCGGACACATTCTGTCACATCCTGGTGCCTGTGGAGGATGTAACCAGGGGTGTAGCTGCTCAGGGCCAGTCCGCTGAAGGTGCACTGTTCTCGGACACATGTTCCTCAAATCCTGGTCCTCCTGGAGGATATAGAGGGGTCTAGAGGCTCATGGCATGTCCGCTGAAGGTGCAGTATTCTCGGACACCTTTGAGCAGGGTCCTACCCCTCTGGAGGTCTGAAAACTGTGGATTTTTTCTAAGTCCATTTTGGTTTACCATGGGTAGGGTTTTGGTTAACCATGGGTACGAAAAAGTTGGGGGTGGTGGCGGAGGCGTGGTGGCGGAGGCTCCACAAAATACCCTCCCGACCGAAAACGGTCAGTCCGACGACCATGCACCTTTCTCGGACACCTTCTGAAAATCCCCCTAAGGCCTGGAGGATCACAGAAAGAGGTTTTGCCACCGGGTGACGGCGCGAAATCGAGAGCAGTGGCGGACCTAGTCATTTGGGGGCCTAAGGCGAAAACATAGCCAGGGGCCCTCTTCATCCGTCCTTTTAATGCAAAAAAAAAAGGGCCACCTCAAAGCAGGGGCGGACTGGGGGGAAAAAGTGGCCCGGGAGTTGTCTGTCAGAGCGGCCCACTTAATATACGGCGCGTTGCCCGCTCAATGTATGCAAAATACCCATACACTTAACATAATTTTGGATGATTACAAAGAAATAACATTATATATGTTTTTTAATAACATTTGGATCCACAAATTTGCCTGGATGGACACATGGAATAAAATGATACTGGCTATTGTAACACTCCAAGGAAGGTAGGGCCTATAGTTTGCTAGATGAATATGCTTAACTCTGGGCTAGTATCAGATGGTTAGGCCTATATGTATAACTACAGAGCCTTTAGGAATAAATGTCAGCAGAGAAAGAGTACACAATTTTTTGATAATGATTAGGGCGACCTACATTAAGCAATATCATTTTTTTTGTAGGCTGATTAACTCATACAGCAATACCTTTTTGTATAGTAGATGGCAGCACACAATCAAAATATTTCCCCTCTACCTACATAGCTACAGTAGCTAGTTATATGGAAGAAAGTTGCATTCAGGAGCCTTCATAAGCAAACATGATTTGGCTCCGCATTAAATTATCCCACTTTTTCATTATCCACATGTCTCAAATGTTGTATGATGCAACATAGCTTTACAGGACACATAAATGTCCAGTAACAACGTAAAGAAGGGGGCAACATATAAGTCAAAACCAACTATATTTATTGACTGATCTCGAAAGTATTGGCTTACAAAAGCTAACTAAGTCTTCACAAAGAAAATAACTCAGTGTTAGGGCAAAAAGCGAACATTCACACTGTACAACCTATGAAAAGTGACAGCGGTAGCCTACAAATAAAGAAATACAGACCGCGTTAGCCACTTCACAGCGTGCTAGCCATGATTTTCTTTCGTTCCAATTCTTGGATGTAGGGTTCCACCCTTTATAGAAACCTGTTGAATCGATACATTTGGTGTAGGAGGTCCTAATTGTTTTGTTGTCAATTTATCTTAATTAGTACGCCGACAGAGAAAAAAATCTCCTTTTCCTGAAAGCAGTTCGTCGCCACAATCGCCCTTAAGGTCCGCCGCCACTGGTTTGAACTTTGTTGTAGAAATGAACAGAACAGAACATACGATGGGGTGTAAACATCAGTGGTAATGATAGTGTTGCATGCTGGGTGTGTGATTATGTGTGTGTGTGTGTGTGTGTGTGTGTGTGTAGGGGTGTTAAAGGTGTCTACGAGCGAGACATGCAAGTATTAGGCTAGAGTGATTAACATTTAATAACAAATAAACAGAGTAAGACTGACGGAGGAGATTAGAAAATAGTAAGACAATAGTAACCATGAGTGTGAATACAGGTCACTAGGAGTAGTATAAATAGCAGACAGTGAATCCCGTTGGTTATCATGACAGGTATATAATGTATTCGCTTAAGCAAGGAAAACTGTCGCAACCGACGATATCTGCGGGAGGGCCGGTTGGTTATGGACTTAGGCCGTCCCATCAGTGCCTGGGTGGGCAATTTATCGTGGGCTTTCTGCTGGGTGAGGGCCTAAGGCAGTTGCCTAGTTCGCCTTAATGGTAGGTCCGCCACTGCTGGCTGGAGAAGTGGTACTGCTTTCGGTGGGGATGGTAACTTGGCTCTGTAAAATAAGAGCATACATAACAATGAATACAATACACTACACTATATCATGTGTAGGTTCAATCAATCAGTCTCTATTCAAACTGGGTCAATCTATTTACCTGGGTTGATTTTCTAGCTAGGCTTAGATTTGGCCTGGCCGCAGAAACATGAGCACCACCAAATCTTGACTTGTTCAACTGAAAAGCAACAAGGCAAACGTCTGTGTCGTGAGAGAACTATATTGACAAATTATCATTCAGTGAACAAAATGTAAAATATTTATGGTCAATTTATGAGGCCAAATACCATTAAAATATGTGGGGGTGGGTGCTTACGGCCCACAGACACCAGCAATGAACCTAAGGCCCTTTGGCCAGGACTTTGACTGGCTGCTGCTGTCTGCTGCCCTGCAGTGCCTTGAACCGGACCCACTGCTGCCGACTGCTGCCCTGCAGGCCCAGTAGGACTTTGCCTGGCTGCTGCCGTCTGCTGCCCTGCAGTGCCTTGAACCGGACCCACTAGTGCCGACTGCTGCCCTGCAGGCCCAGTAGGACTTTGCCTGGCTGCTGCCGTCTGCGGCCCTGCAGTGCCTTGAACCGGACCCACTGCTGCCGACTGCTGCCCTGCAGGCCCAGTAGGACTTTGCCTGGCTGCTGCCGTCTGCGGCCCTGCAGTGCCTTGAACCGGACCCACTGCTGCCGACTGCTGCCCTGCAGGCCCAGTAGGACTTTGCCTGGCTGCTGCCGTCTGCGGCCCTGCAGGCCCAGAGGCAGTACTTGCTCCAGTTGGCTGTAGAGACATCACAAATTAGTTTGCATATTGATACACACACACACACACACTTTTTGAGTCTTGAATTGACCAGCGTTACCTTCTGAGTGTGGAATCCACAAACACACGCCCTTACTAGACCAAACAAAGACCTCTGTCCTTGTGTCTGCATTGGACATTTTTCAATCTAGAAATAAAAGTTATACAATTGTTTGAGTTTTCATTTTCGTATGTGTAGTCACAGAGATATGATGTAACTGATTTGCTTTTTACATTTGGATTTCCTTGTGGGAACATTGCCTTTTATCCTATTTAATACATGTTATAATGACTTAATAACAATAAATACATTATACTGTGCCATGTATATAGTCATACCCTTTGATACAGCTCGTACCACTTCTTCTGCCTTGGTGCTGGCTTGTTCCCACCCCCGGCAGGCCAGGATCCAGTGCTGGCAAACTTTCTCAAACGTGCCAACCATTCTGATTCTGACATTGCCTTGTGTGACTTCACAGATTTTGCCTTTGGTGACATAGTAATTGCACATTGTTTTTAATGAATGAAAATAACATAAATCCATGAAGAGCAGACCATCCATGTAATAGTATTAGCCCTATTCTCCACACAGGTGAACCCCCCTCCTCACCACTGTCTCCCTTTCCTGCCATTACCTGTACAACCTCTCAATATTTCGTTTATACATCTGAATTTAAGCGATTGTGCATAAAATACTCTTATTCACAGTCAAAACATTTCGTTATCATTCATTCATAGCCCACGTAAAAGCACCCTTAATATAGTTAACGTTATTTGACGAGGACTAGCGTAATTCCAGTACAGATAACAGAGTGATTATAAGATAGCTATATAGCTAAATAAATCGAAATGACAACAACGGGAATAATTACTTCAATACTTCAATACTTCAAGTTATATCGTACAAGACTAACAGATTATATTAGCAGACCAAAGGCATGAGCGAAAGCGAAATTGCAGTCAGAGAAAGCAGCTTAGGTAAAAAGCTAGCTAAACCAAGGGGAAATGACTTCAATAATTAAAGTAAATACGATCTGCAGGTATACGACTTATGTTATTGTCATGCATTTAAAAATTAATTGTATGCATCTATGTCGCCAAAAGCAACATCTCTAAAATATAGCGACATTTTAGTCAGATAAATTATAGCGTTTTAAAGGTAGAAAGCTAGCTATACACAAAACAATTATCCCATTCAGCAGTGTAGTTAATGTGTAAATACTCACCATGTCGACAAATTTCCTCGGTTTATTTAACTTGATACAGCTTTAGAGGGAGGATTGCTTCCTTGAAGTTGTTTGAATTACGGACGCATCTTCTGGCTATTTGAGCTATCCAGAGGTTTGCATTTTCGATTTGCCCGCCCCCCCCTCCAGGTCCAGCGTCAGCTAAGTGACGTCGCCTGACGTCGCGCTCCAGCATTTCTGCCGTGCGTGCTGCCCGACGGCGCTCTCCAGGATTTCTGCCGTGATTGGTCAATTGTTATCAACTCTGCAAACTGGTGCGAACGTGATTGGCCAAATCTTTTCAGAATCTTTTCAGGTCTAAAAAAAATTAGCCGGTCGTGTAGTCGGCAGCTGTGGCTGTTAACCAGAAGGTGGCTGGTTCGATCCCCAACCAGAAGGACATTTTTTTTTTGCTGGTCCATCATAAGAGAGTCACTGTTACTCATTTTTCAGGCAATTGGGAACATAACTGACATTCAGAATACAAAAGGGACATTTGAGAATAATAACTGAAAAAAAATGCATTTTTTTTGCCTAAGTCCATACTGGTGCTCTCCCTTGTGTGTTTGACCCTCAGTGACCTTTAATAGACGGCAGGCATATGGGGCCTACTCTGGTACATAAGTTAGCCATGTGGGCTCTCTGTGACTTAAAACAAGACACAGAGCAGTCATCGCTGCTGGTGTGTGACCCTCAGCAAAATCAAGATTCAAACACAGAAAAATACCTTCAAACTTTGTTTTATTTAGATATATTAAAAAATAGCAAATACAACACACAAACAAACACAAACAATTCCAAACATAACCACACACGGCGAACGTTGTGTGTGTGTGTGTGTGTGTGTGTGTGTGTGTGTGTCTGTGTGTGTCTGTGTCTGTGTCTGTGTGTATGTGTGTGTGTGTGTGTGTGTGTGTGCGCGTGCACATTAGGGATTTGGGGGTTAACTGCAGCTGGAACCTGCCTCCTCCACTACGCGCATTCTTCTGGGTAGGACCCGGTTTCTGTTGAGGGCCCGGCGTCTGAGGACCCGGAGATGCTGCATTACCAACTCCAATTCCCTCCTGGAACTTTCCAGTTTGTCCTGAAGAGATTTTCTTTGTTTTAGAAGGATTTTGCAGGACTCGCAGCACACTCGCAGAGTCATATCTAAACAACACAAAAAACATTCTGGTAATGGTAAAAATCTTAGATAATACGACACACACACACACACACACACACACCTATACAGGTCTTGGTGGATTAGGAGGCCAAATTTCCTCAACCTGAAAAAAAAGTGGTTTACGGGTACTTCCCTTTCCTTTTAGTCTAGAGCTACCAAAGTTGAATAAAAATGATTAGAAAAAATTGTGCATCGAAGAGCAAGGTTTTTTTTTTTTGTATCACCTACCAATCAAGATACTCAATTTTTTACACAACAAGAGGTTTCACCAAGTTATAGGGACATGTCCTACCTGAACACAAACCTGGCTTGCGAGGACACATGAATTGCAAGGACGCTGTGATGTCATTCTCGCGTCATATCTAATTAGCATATTGAATTAACATATCCATAACAGTACACAGAACTCTGGTTACACACTGTACTGCAAGGACTGTGTGTTTTACTTGGACAGTATGGTGTCAACATGGCTGACAACTACAAGTATGTATACACTAACAAGTTTTACTATTCACGCTATGTAAATAGTACATCATCATCATCTTGTGAGAGTTCCAGTGGTCATATCATTGTTGTGTAGTTCAACATTGTTTTTAGGTACCAGTTTATGTATCAGTACCATTGATAATACCTGCTTGCCAGGTAAACTGAAATTGTGGTATCTGCAGTTTGGATTTAAGGTGGTCTCTAAATGTTTACAAGTTCCAAAGTTGCTACTTCAGAGTTGGAGAAATGTAATAAAGTCATGAATAAGAGAGTTAGAAAAAAGCACAATTAATTATTGTGACATTTTTCGGAAAAAACTTTGGAATTACTCGACCAGCTTGATGGAGAAATTGAAGTGTGCTATTGCAAGCCTAGAGATGGCTTGTCACAGTCTAAGAACTGAAGAATATTGGTGTTTTCCATATACTTTCAACTTATGAACCCTCCTCAAAAGAATACTGTAATGACCAGTATGTTTTAATGTGTTCATGTTTATAGTGTCGTCTGTGTGCCTGTGACCTTGCTCTCTGTCAGCCGCGGCAACCTATGTGTTGCTATGCACTGCGGGGGCTGGCAGAGTAGCCAGGGGGCGGGGGCACCTGGTTAAGAGATGGTTTAACTTGCCTCTTGTGCTGGAAGTTCTGTGAGAAGCAGCCACAGAAACGTATGTGTTCAGCCAAAGTTATAACGGCCAATAAAGTCATTGTTGAATCATACTCGTTGTGTCTGAGATCGCTAGAATTGGTGTCAGAAGTAAACTATAAATAAAGTGAGTGAGCTAGGGTGACAAGTTCGTTACCGTTTATTTTTGGTAGTTAATTATCAGTTTGTGTGGGGTGTGCCAGCTGGAGGTAGCCACAGTGAGAGCCTGCCCATAATAAGAGTGGCAGTGGGCACCAAAGCTGTCCTGGAGAAGCCGGCATGGGCATCTGAGCTGACGGAGATGATACGGGCTATGTCTATCCAATCAACCCGTACCCTGCACACATCACCCAGGGTTTGTTGGGGGTGTGGCCAGCCTGGTCACCTCCTCAGGCAGTGCCCAAAAGCACCCAAGGGTCCGGGAAACGGCACCGGGTCCGCATAGGGGAGGCTGTGCGGACCCCAGCCCCATCCTCTTGTCTGCAGGAAGGGCCCGACAGCACAGACGGGGGAGTCAGGGCCCACTCCTCCCATAAGCAGACGAAAACATGCACATGGAGCCTGTGATAGTGGTTGGGCGTACTTGTGTGGGGGACTTTTGTCACCTCCCAGTGACCGTAGAGGGGGTTCCCTGCACTGCTCTCGTGGACACAGTGACTCTGGTAAGACCTGATGTGGTGCCGGGCTGGACTCAGTTAGAGCCCACCACTGTGCAGCTGCGCACAGTCACGGGCGGGCTGGCACCCATGAAAGGCAGGGGCACAATGACACTGACTGTGGGGGGCAAAGCTTTCCACCGCCCAGTGTGGGTGGCAAGCGTGCAGGACCCGTGCATACTGGGGCTGGATTTCTTGAAGGCTACGGGCTGTCAGCTGGACCTGGGAAGAGGCACGTTTCAGGATGCACCTGTCATCGCGTTGTCGGCCGTGACACCACCAGTTGCTGCACCCACTACCTTGCCGGCGCGAGAAGTTGGCACAGCAGAACCGAGCCACACCCACTTTTCCCCAAAACCCCTCACGACATCAGGGTGCGTGTTTCCCCAACCGGCCACCACTCCACGCCCACAGCATTGCTGTTCAATCACCTCCCTCTCAGCTGGAGACAGAGGTGACAGCACCCGACTCCTCTCCACCCCTGCTGGCAGTGCCAGCCCCCAACAGCATGGGCTGCCCGTCTCCAGCCCTGCTGCCCCAGACGGAGGAGGAGATGACGCGGGCTGCCATCACGAAAATCTGGACGGAGAACTGTGATGACCTGGACTCACAACAGCAGGAGCTGTTGTGGCGGCTGGTTGTGGAGTTTAAAGACAGCTTTGCACTGAGGGAGGATGACGTCGGGCGAACACAGCTGGTGGAGCGTGAGATTGACACCGGAGATGCCCGCCCGATAAAGTGCCGTCCCCGCCGAATGGGGTAACTAAGAAAGACTCTTATCCACTACCCCACGTGGATGAGTCTCCGGACCTAGTCTCAGGCTCTGCCTGGTTTTCCTCACTGGACTTCCGCTCGGGCTATTACTATTGCAGACGTGGAGAGGGTAGTGGCATATTTCAGCCGGGTGTTCAATAAGGCTGAGAAGCGCTACTGCGTGACCCGGCGAGAGCTCCTGGCAGTGGTCCTCTCCGTGCGCCATTTTAAATATTACCTGTGCGGTCTGCCCTTCACTGTGAGAACCAACCATTCAGCTCTCCAGTGGCTGATGTCATTCAGGGAGCCGGAGGGGCAGGTCGCCAGGTGGTTGGAGGAGCTCAAGGCCTATAACTTCACAGTGGTGCACAGGGCAGGAGCTCAACACAGCAATGCATATGCCCTCTCCCGTCGCCCATGTGCTGCCGACGGGTGCCACCACTGTGAATGGAGGGAGAGTCGGGAGCTTGAATTGTGTGAAGGCAGTGTGGCGGGCAGAGGTGGTTGACTGCTGGGAGCTGCAGATGGTAAGCGTGGGGGATTGGAGGCAACAGCAGGAACTTGACCCCGACCTACACCCTGTGCATCAGTGGGTGGAGTCACAGCAGAGGCTGCCATGGGAAGAGGTGGCAAGCCTCTCAGGTCACTAAGGGGCTGTGGTCAAAGTTTGACTCGCTTTGTCTGATCGACGGGGTGCTGCAGAGGGCGTGGAAAGAGCCTGCTACAGGGGATGAGCGTTGGCAGATGGTGGTCCCCAAGGGCCTGAGGGTAGCTGTACTGCAGGGCATGCACGGAGCCTCGGGGTCAGGCCACTTTGGTGTGACAAAAACGCTCCGCCGCCTCCGCCGAGGCTTCTATGGGGGCTACTTTCGGCGGGACGTGGAAGACTTCCGCAGACGGTGTGAATAATGCACTGCACGGAAAGGCCCAACAGGTCGGTCACATGCCCAGCTGCATCTAGTGCGGGCCCCCATGGAGAGAGAGTTGCTTTAGATGTAATGAGCCCACTTACCCGCACCAACAAGGGGAATGCCTACATCCTCTCTGTGATCGACTACAAAGTGGCCAGAGGCCTATGCCCTCCCAAACCAGGAGGCAGAGACTGTGGCAGATTCCTTGCTTGGAGGCATACTCAGCCGGTTTGGGATGCCGCACACACTGCACAGTGACCAGGGGAGAAATTTTGAGTCCAAGGTATTCGCTGCCATGTGCAGCCGAATGGGCATACAAAAGACACGAACCACCCCGTTACAGCCTCAAAGTGACGTGCACGTGGAGAGGCTCCACCGCACACTGGGTCAGCAGCTGGCCATACTGACATCGGAGCATCAGCGCGACTTGGATGAACATCTGCCGCTGGTGCTCATGGCGTGCCGGTCTGCAGTCCAGGAGTCGACCTCATGTTCCCCAGCACTCCTCATGCTAGGGAGGGAGCTCCGCACCCCAACAGAGCTGGCCTTTGGGCGGCCTCCAGACGGAATATGCGAGGAGGCTCCAGGACAGGCTTGAGTCTGCCCATGCGTTTGCCCGGGTGCAGCAGGAAAGTGCTGGTGCCATGCAAAAGCGTAACTATGACGTGCGGGCACGGGGTAGGCACTTCCAGGCTGGAGACCTTGTTTGGGTGTACAGCCCACAAAGAAAGAAGGGCCGGTGTCCAAAGCTTGACAGCCAGTGGGTGGGGCCCTGCAGGGTGTTGGAGCGGATGGGGGAGGTGGTGTATCGGGTGCAGCTACCGCCACGAGGACGGAAGGTTGCTCTGCACAGAGACAGACTGGCCCCCTATCGAGGCAATGCCTTTCCCCAGGTTCCAGGTAGCCCATGTCCCCTGCCCCTGGGTTAAGCCCGTCACCCCCCTTCTCACTACACACACACACACACCGCACCCCCCACAGCCAGTGCCTGATGGGGGTGACCCTGACTCTGTCCCTGTGGCCCCCTGGTCTCAGCCCACGTCCCCTGCCCCGGGGTTAAGCCTGTCACCTCCCTTCTCACATCCACAAAGGGCTAGGAGACCGCCCCAGAGTTTGGCAGACTTTGTTTGTTCCCTCAGGGACGAGGAACTTGGTAGCGGAGGGGTAATGTAACGACCAGTATGTTTAAATGTGTTCATGTTTTATAGTGTTGTCTGTGTGCCTGTGACCTTGCTCTCTGTCAGCCGCGGCAGCCCATGTGTTGCTATGCACTGCGGGGGCTGGCAGAGTAAGCAGGGGGCGGGGGCACCTGGTTAAGAGATGGTTTAACTTGCCTCTTGTGCTGGAAGTTCTGTGAGAAGCAGCCACAGAAACGTATGTGTTCAGCGGAAGTTATAACGGCCAATAAAGTCATTGCTGAATCATACTCGTAGTGTCTGGATCGCTAAAATACAAAACATTTACACCACTTTCATTAACATTAGAATGGTCAGTCCTGTCTGCAGACCTTCACATCTTTCATTCCTAGGTAGATACTGTTTCCCTTCCTAACACAGCCCACCTTATACCGTGAACCAGACCCCGAGAACTATTGATCTGATTAGGTTATTTGGCTATTTATGAGGTAACATGGAGAGTTTTGACAATATTCACACATTATAAGCATTTTAGTAATGGCGAATTTCAAAGAAAATATTACTGACTTTTGACTTTCAAAACATTCATAGATTTTTCCTTATAGAACTAAAGTGATGTTAAATAGCTGGTGGTATATATAGTTAATGGTTGTTTAAATGATTCTCCACCATGTCAGGGGTCATTATATAAATAAATGTAATTGACAGTGTGCACAGAAAGTGGTGAGTAAAAGTGTATTAAGATGCAATGTGTCTTAAGTGATGTTAAATCACTTGTACAGTTCTTTAACCTTCAGAAAACACATAGTTTATGGTGGTTTAAGTGATTCTCCACCATGTCAGGGTCATTATGTATCTGACGATCATGAAGAGTACCATAATACAATAGGCAGTGTATATAGATAATGATGTAATTTCTTTCCAATAGCTGCAACTAATCCTGCAGAAACAGGTTATATTGTATCTATTTTTTTTAAATGAAAAAACAATTTCCCCATTTATGGCAATTTCTCATTCATCACTATGGACTACTATATTACCCATCATCAGCAACATAAGAAAAAAAAAAAAGAAAAGCAAAACACTGAAGAGAAGCCTCATAAATGTGCCCACTGTAGAAAAGTATTTTTGAAAACCATATGTTAGTACATACTGGAGAATGGCCTCATCGATGTGTTCAGTATGGATAAGCATTTACAAACTCCACAGGTCTTAAAAGCACACATACTAATACACACAAGCAAAGCTAAGTGGTCCTATGTAAAAGTATTTTGGCTGCCATGTGTAGTTCATTGTAAATTCCTACAGTTCCGGGAGGTAGATCGGAGGTAGCTGAAGGGCTACACAGACCAAGCAGATAAGTCTAAAATAAAATAAGTCTTTTTGTAACGGTTCGTTGTTGCCAACTAATCACATAAAAAGGCATAGGTTTGTCAGTGAAAGATTGCGAGGACTGGATGCCACAAAATTCAGTGAAGTAGTATGCATAAACTACCTCTACATGTATTTATCAATCTCAGCCTTCTCCTGGAGCATTTCAACAGTTTACTCTGAAAATATTGACACAGTTCTATTATACCAAACACAAATGATACACATGAGTAGAACAAATGATCCATTTTCCTGAATGAAATTTAATAAAAAACACAGACAAATCAAGACCACCCTAAAAACTAAAAGGGTTTATAGAGAACTTTTTCTTCCTGGAGAGATAGGCAAGGAAGTAGAAATGCTCAACAAAAGTCCAGACCACACTCAAAATTGTCTACCTGAACCTTGAATTGTTAGACCAGCATTACTTCTAGACTTCTCTCTTTTCATGTCTCTGTTTCTTACAAAGTCTCTAATATTTTGGACTGTTCTGTTTCTGAGGACAGGCTCTTCATCTGTTTGGCACTGGTGGCACTCTGCCTTTTTGGCCAAATATCCTCTAGTTATGTGACCCTTGGAGTGCCTCATAACAGCTGCAACTTCAGATGTTGAAACGCAGTTATGCTATGGGGTGTTGAGTTGTAATATTATGTGTAGCTTTAAGGGTTTAATTATCCACCTTGCTTGTCCGCACCAGGTCGCCCTGAGTGTGTGCCAAGCCGGCATCGAGAACCTCACTGCACAGCCCCGTGGCACCGGGGAACGGACGTCCAACCGAGATCGTTGTTGATATCTACAACATCTTTCTCCATTCCTCGCTTCTCGCCCCAGATTTTCGGGTGCGCAGTTAAGGTCTGACCCGTAACCTGAGACACACCCTCCACTCAGCGTTCCTGACTGGTGCCTCGTTCTTCAGGTTTGTGGAACGGACGTCTAACTGAGGTCGCCATTGAACTTTAGATACCTCGCTCCGTTTCTCGCTTGCCGCCACAGCCTTCAGACGATCAGTCATCAGCACAAGTTCGCCTCATGAAAACCGGAGATTCCTACCGATCTGCCACGTCCCACTGTGTGGTGTGTTTGTTTAGTGTGTAGCGCAGTTACACTACGGGGTGTTGAGCTGCTTATTATGTGTAGGTTTTTAAGGATGCAATGTGCATTGTGGTCCGGTGCTTCCGCCCTGTATAGCTTTTCCTCTTAAGCTTTTCACTTTAATATAAAGTATTCAATCCCTACTTTGTAGGATGTCACTCAAGATAGTTAAGGATCCTCTCAGAACACTCTTACAAAGTCTCGACGCAAGAGCTTTTGCACTGCTCTTAGAAAGTCCCATTCTCTTGAGGATCTTGTTGTTGGGTTTATGCCAGAGGCCCCTCGCTCCCAGTGGAAATCCGTGTATTTCCACTTCCTCTACACCCATGACCTGTTTCACCAAGTTCTTGATGGGTTTGTAGTGCTTTACTTTCTCTCGGCCTGCGAGTTTTAGTGTGTTGATGTTCCTTTCAAACCGCACTGTCACATCCAGCACCATTGCCTTACCATCTTTGCAAAAGACCAAGTCTGGGCGTCTCACATTTGGTCTGCTTCCAAATTCTTTCTCCCTGTGGACAACCCAGCCCTGCTTCTTCGCAGCGACTGCCAGTCGATGGCATGCAAAATTGTGTCGCTCCAGTCGTTTCGCCCTACCGCTGGGACATGCTCCGAGGAGGTGTGAGGCGGACTCAAGCCTCGCGTGACAGCCTCGGCAACTCGCGTTCCACTTGCTTTGGCACCTTGCCATAAATTCCCTGGTAGGGTAGACGTTCGCTTGTAGCTGTAGTGCTTGTGAGCAGAATTTGTGTTGCACTTTTGGGAGTTTGGAGAGCCAGGCATTAGACTCTGGAGAGTCTTTGAACCAGGCTATTCCAACTCCCTGCACCGACTTGCCTGCCCACCGGTCGAACTCTACATCTTGCCACTCGCATGGTCTCTTGTACCGGGATAGCTGAGGGGCCCCATCTGCTTCAGTAACGTTCGTTACTGGCACACCCTCTGGAGTTGGTAATTTCTCCAGTTGCCCGCCCTTTTTGAGCCAAGCTCTTCTCCAGTCCTCCAGCCCGTTCTGGTCCCAGGCTATCTTTCTGATGACTTCATCATCAGAGTGCAAAAGTTTCCACAACCGCTTTGCCTGCATAGCAGGAATAACGGCGCTCAACTTTTGTAGCCCCAGACCTCCGTCTCTCGCTCTAGCATAGAGCAACCCATCACATGTGGTCTGCGCTAGACCCAGCCATGTTTTTACTGTGCTACGTAGTAGCCGGTCCAGCAGTCGCAGCCGAACTATACTGTAGTCGCAGTGGTCGGCCCGGTAGAAATGCCTGGGGATTATGAAGGTCTTAAGCAGCCAAATCTTTTGAGGGGCAGTTAATGGTGTCGCCCCTACCTTATCCAGCGCCACTTGTAACTCTTTGAGAATGTCGGGTTTCTCGAGGCCCCTCACTGGACCGACCTGAATTCCCAGATATCTTACCGCCCTTCCACTTTCAACCATTTCTATTGGTGTCCCCTCGATCTGCCAGGGGGGACAGTCATTCACTTTCATTTTCATGCTGTGTTTCAAGGGGGTAACCATGAAGCCGAAGCACTTACTTGCGTGCACCTTAAGCCCCGTCAGGGCACAGAAGTCATTCAGTGTGTCGCTGACCAGCACCAGGTCATCTGCGAATGCAAGCGAGACCAGCTTTGTGTCTGCGATCTTTACTCCCTTACCGAGGCTTTCCAGTGTGTGGAGCAGTGGATCAAGAGCCAGATTGAAAAGCAATGGGGACAGTGGGTCACCCTGCTTCACACCGACTTTCATTGCAATGGGTTCAGATTGTTCTCCCCCGGCTTCAATGCAAGTTACGCCCCCGTCGTACGAGCTTTGTATTGTGTTTATGATGTGTTCATCCAGACCTCTCTGCCTGAGCACTGCAAGCAAGTGCTCGTGTGTCACCGTATCGAAAGCCTTTGCCACGTCCACGAGCACCACCGCTAGTGACTTTCTCTCCCTCCTGCTGGCTTTAACCAGACTTTGAAGGATGTGAAGATTCTCACTACAGCCAGGAGAGTCCCTGAACCCTCGCTGCCTGTCGTGGATAGTGCAGGCTTTCGTAAGGCGCCCATTTAGCAGTCGTGAGAACAGCCGCATCAGCATCGAGCCGATAGTGATTGGGCGCCAGTTATTCGGGTCATTCAACAGCAGAGGGTCGGAGGTCTTTGGTATCAGTACAGTTCTCGCGGGCTTTACACACTGAGGTATGAACCCCGCCGCAAGCCAGCTGCCAAAGAGTTTTGATAGCTTCACACCCTTCGGGTCCCAGAGGAGTAGGTCATCCCGCCCGATGCCGTCCGTGCCTGGTGCCGATTTCCTGTCCGTCTTTCTGAGGTGTGTGAGCACCTCTTCGGGGGTGAACAGGGTGGAGAAGTGTTCGTTGTCCGCCCCGCTGGCGGCCTTAAAGCCTCCCAAGCCCTTGAAGGCACCTTCTGACCCCATCCAACGCCTTTCAAACACTTCGTGTAATTGAGGCAGCGGGACTGGGCAGTCGGTCGCTTCACTCCCGTCAAGGACATAGCTAACAAGCTTAGCCGGGTCCGTACTCATTAGTTTTCTGAGTTTATGGACCTCATCCCTCTTCATTTCTCGCTTGCTTCGGGGCTTCATCGGCTCGCCAGCTTTGCTGTTCTTTTTGGTCGCTGGACCTTTTCTTCTCGCCTCCCTTATCACCATCGCCGTAGCGGTCTCAATGGCCACTGCTGCGCACGGGTCCTTCCTGCTTGCCAGTGTGAGCGCCCGCCTGATTTCGTGTTCGTGAGTGTACATGTCAATGAGAGCACCAGCTTGCCACCTTAATTTTCTGTTGAGGCCAGTTACTGCTTGTAACCCTCGTGGCTGTATCAGCAGATTGAGTTCAGCAGGGATTTCCTGCCTCTCCAGGTTTGCCTCTGTTGGCTGCAGTAAGAGCTTAGTGCTTCTCCTGTGAGATTGCCGTCTCATGCACTGTCTTTTCTCTTTCACTTCGTGGGAGGACCTACCTGGAAGCTGACTTGCAATTTCCACATTCATGTAATATACAGAGTATTGGCCTTGCTCGAGAGCCTCCTCCATCTCCATCAAAGTTTTTAGTTATTTTACAGACCACTTAGCCTTGCGACCTGTGGTCTTGCCCTTCTTCATCGCAGCCATTCCTGCTGGATGTTCTGGCAGATTTCTCTGCCCACCCCGTGGGGTTCCGGTTACTGTGCGGGGTGCAACACCGTACCTGTGATTTTTACAATCGACTTCCACTGCCGACAACGGTTAGGAAACCGAAAAACATATAATTTTATATTATATGATTGCTGTGTGACTTTTACAACTGATTTACACAATCCTCAGCAACGGCCTGCCAGCGGGAGGGGTCGACCGAAATTCCCTACCCTCCCAAGTAGAGGCCCCGTGGGACCTCAGCACCTGGGATGCGAAATCACCGGGGGCAGAAAGGATACTCCGGCGTACACCGGGCGCCTTTCTAGGGTGAAACGTGTGAGACGAATGGCTTTAAAAAAAGATAAAAACAAAATATTATATTTTCTGTTTAAAGAACTTGCCAGGTTCTTTTCACAGAGTTTGCTGAGTTCTGTTACAGAGTTTGCCACGTTCTGTTTACAGAGTTTGCCTCACTCCGTTTACAGAGTTTTCCGGGTTGTGTATACAGAGCTTGCCAAGTTCTGTCTTCAAAGTATGCCATGTTCTGCTTACAGAGTTTGCCACGTTCTGTTTACAGAGTTTGATTGCGATTTGTGTGTTATTTTTCTCCGGGGATTCATATGCAACTTAGGACATAGTTGCTTCAGGTGGGATTTGAACCTGCGATTCTCAGATGTTCTTCTGAAATCTTACCCTTTGCGGGTTTCGAACCTGTGCTCTTCAGGTTCGTGGACCCACTGAGCCACCGTGCTGATACAGAATCCCACCTGTCAGTGCGACCAAGTCACCGATTCCTCCCACAGTAAATTTCCAGGCTATTTCCTCTTTCAGAGCCAATCTTTATCCCATAATTGGGGTTATTGCTAGCCAACTTCCCTCAATCATTTGGATCAACTCTGATATTTATTTAGCCTTAATGTTCTTGAGATTCGTTTTTGCCCCGACCCTATGACAGAGTCATAGTTACTTTTCCATAAGAGTCATAGTATGACTCTCTTATGGAACCTTAAGAGACTCATAGTTACTGGTTAACCATGGGTAAAAAAAAGTTGGGGGTGCTGGCGCGAGCTCCATGGCCTACCCTCCCGAGCCAAAACGGTCAGTCCGACGACAGTGCACTTTTTTCGGACACTCTCTGAGGATTCCCCTTAAGCCTGGAGGATGCCAAAAAGAGGTTTTGCCACCGGGTACCATCTCGGGACTAGAGAGCTCCTTTTCAGAAGCCTCCTGGAGGATTGTAACAAGGCCCCAGAAGCTCATAGAGAGTCCGTTGATGGTGCATCTTTCTCGGGCACATGTTTTTGACATTATGGTGCATCTGGAAGTCGAAAACAAGGGACTCGAAGCTCGCAGAGAGTCCGTTGATGGTGCATCTTTGGCGGACACATGTTTTTGACATTATGGTGCCTCTGGAAGTCGAAAACAAGGGACTCAAAGCTGGTAAAGAGTCCGTTGATGGTGCTCTGTCCTCGGACACATTATGTTCACATCCTGGTGCCTGTGGAGGATGTAACTAGGGGTGTAGCTGCACATGGCCAGTCCGCTGAAGGTGACCTATTCTCGGACACATTCTGTCACATCCTGGTGCCTGTGGAAGGTGTAACTAGGGGTGTAGCTGCACATGGCCAGTCCGCTGAAGGTGCACTGTTCTCGGACACATGTTCCTCAAATCCTGGTCCTCCTGGAGGATATAGAGGGGTCTAGAGGCTCACGAAAACTAGAAAAAAAATGGTACTCCACCAAACTTGAGGTATTTCTCATGGCGTGGAAGGATAGTCTCCTAAGATATAAACGTGTACTCTCTGAGGCGAAATCAGCTTACTATTCTTCATTGATTGATAGTAATAAAAACAACCCAAAGTTCTTATTTAACACTATTTCTAGGCTAACTAAAAACCACAACACAATCGAACATTCGGTTCCCATCATCTTTAGTGGTAATGATTTCATGACCTTTTTCAATAATAAAATCCTTAAAATAAGAGAACAAATCCAAAGCTTTCTCCCCCTCTGTGACCCTACACCCCTTCCAACATGCGCCAAGGTAACACCACTTCAACCGGGTGCTATCCTTGAATTCTTCGCACCCACCGACCTCCCTGAATTAAACTCCCTGATCCTCTCATCTAAATCATCAACGTGCCTACTAGATCCTATCCCCACAAAATTACTTAAACATGCACTTCCCTTACTAAGTGAGACACTGCTCAATGTAATGAATAACTCACTTATCTCAGGCTACGTCCCACAATCTTTCAAAATAGCAGTGATAAAACCATCTCTTAAAAAACCTAACCTTGATCCCGATAATCTCGCTAACTATAGACCCATATCTAACCTTCCTTTTTTGTCAAAAATACTTGAAAAACTAGTTGCTAAGCGACTTACTTCTTTTCTACATCAAAATAAAATTGAAGAAACCCTCCAATCCGGTTTTAGGGCCCACCACAGTACTGAAACGGCCTTAGTCAAAGTCTTAAATGACCTACTAATCGCATCTGATCATGGGTGCACCTCAATATTAGTTCTCCTAGACCTTAGTGCTGCTTTCGACACTATAGATCATCTGATCCTGTTACAGAGACTTGAACATCACGTTGGCATCAAAGGTTGTGCCCTATCTTGGTTTAGATCTTACCTCTCTGATCGCCATCAATTTGTTCATGTCCATGAGAAGTCGTCAAATCACACCAGAGTAAGCTACGGTGTCCCACAAGGCTCTGTCCTTGGACCACTGCTTTTTTCCCTCTATATGCTACCCTTAGGTGCTGTCATAAGGAAACATGGCATTAACTTCCATTGCTATGCTGACGACACCCAACTCTACCTATCAATGAAACCTGATGAAATTGTACATCTACCCAAGATAGAAGCTTGCCTCCATGATGTAAAATCTTGGATGACTAGCAACTTCCTGCTCCTCAACTCTGATAAAACTGAGGTTATGCTTGTAGGCCCCGATCAACTGAGAACTACACTATCTACCCATTTACCCACACTCAATGGCTTCCCAACACCCAACACTAACATCAAAAACCTTGGTGTAACTATCAACCAAGACCTCCTACTTGACTCACACATAAAACAGATCTCAAAGACATCATTTTTTCATTTACGCAATATTGCCAAAATTAGAAAGGTCCTATCCCTCCAAGATGCAGAAAAACTAATCCACGCATTTATTACTTCCCGCCTCGATTATTGTAATGCTCTCCTGTCCGGATGCAGCATCAACACAATAAAGAGCCTCCAACTTATACAGAACGCTGCTGCTCGTACACTCACCAGAACTAAAAAATATGAACACATCTCACCGGTACTCGCTTCTTTGCACTGGCTCCCCGTTAAAAGTAGAATCGACTTCAAAGTACTCTTGCTAACATATAAAGCCCTAAACGATCTGGCTCCAAACTACCTCAAGGAATTAGTCGTCCCCTATTGCCCTCCAAGGCTGCTCCGTTCCCAGAGTGCAGGCCTCCTGGTAATTCCAAGAATATCAAAGACCACAATAGGAGGGAGAGCATTTAGTTACCAAGCCCCTCTCCTCTGGAACAATCTCCCTGCCTCCATCAGAGCTGCAGACACCGTGCCTATATTCAAATCAAGACTTAAGACATTCCTCTTTAGTGCATCATATAGCCAAAAGTAACCGCGCCAACAAACCAATCACCTGCTGTACCAGCCACCCAGACATATCCGAACACAAATTCAAATATTACTTGCATTTAGTACCGCAACATCAAATGTGTTTCCTGTTTGCCGAGTGGATGCATGTACGGCCCCGGCAAACAGATCACAACAAAAAACAAATTAAATTACTACTTGTAATTTAGTACCGCAACATCAAATGTGTTTCCTGTTTGCCGAGTGGATGCATGTACGGCCCCCGCAAACAGATCACAACAAAAAAATAAATTAAATTCCTACTTGTAATTTAGTACCGCAACATCAAATGTGTTTCCTGTTTGCCGAGTGGATGCATGTACGGCCCCGGCAAACAGATCACGACAAAAAACAAAATGTTCAATGCCAGAAAAACTAAACATATCTAAGTATTGCAATATGCAACAGGCAAACCGACACACAGATGACATGTCCCTGGTTGGTGAAATGATTCATCTGTGTGTTTGTTCGTGCTGATTCCCGACTAACAGACCTGCAGACTAATTCGTCATTTCCTGTTTGTTAGATGGATCAGGAGGAGCCTCCTGGGCCTGATCACTCCCCTCCTCAGCCCGCCCCGAAACGCCCCTGCAGACCGGCTCCAGAGCAACACCAGCATCGCCCACGCCGCCCTGCTCCCCATCCTGGGCCCTCAATTCAATCATCCCCTTGACGACTTCTCCCGCTGGATGTGACGACCCCCACCCTGGTCATCGGCAGCTCCATGGTCCGAGATGTCCACACCCCCCCCTTCAACAAGCGGCCCCTGCAAGGTCCACTGCCTCCCCGGAGCCAGGCGTGTTCCAATCGCTGATGGATGTGGAACTTTCCCTCCCCACCCCCACCACTCTGCACGTAGTCTCTCTACCTGGTCTACCTAGAGAAACCCTCGGCCAACCGCACCCACTGCCAATGCATTGCCGTACACCTACTCTACCCAATACCCTATGCTAGCATTTATGTACAATATACATTATTGCCTCCACCGAAATGTTTCTCTGTCCCTACATCCCCTACCCCTGTAACAGTAACCCTATTGCCACAGTAATCTGGTCTTGTCTGTATCATGTATTTACCACCAGATGTATGTACACATATGTCCAGTGACCAAATGCTGGCTGTGTATTGCCCCTGTTGCTTCATTTCCCCTTCTGCCACACTACCCTTCCCCTTCCCCCCTTCCCCCCGTCCCACCTTCCTGTCTCCACCCGGCCGACCTCAAGCAGATGGGTCCCCCCTTATGTGCCGTGGTTCTGCTCAAGGTTTCTTCCTGCCTAACAGGGAGTTTTTTCTTGCCCCTGTTGCCGTTGTGCATGCACTAAGGGGGTTCAGGCTCTGGGCTCTGTTAAGCGCCGAGAGGCAATTGTATTGTTATGGCGCTATACAAATAAAATTGAATTGAATTGAATTGAATGGCATGTCCGCTGAAGGTGCAGTATTCTCGGACACCTTTGAGCAGGGTCCTACCCCTCTGGAGGTCTGAAAATTCTGGATTTTTTCTAAGTCCATTTTGGTTAACCATGGGTAGGGTTTTGGTTAACCATGGGTACGAAAAAGTTGGGGGTGGTGGCGAGGGCTCCACAAAATACCCTCCCGACCGAAAACGGTCAGTCCGACGACCATGCACCTTTCTCGGACACCTTCTGAAAATCCCCCTAAGGCCTGGAGGATCACAGAAAGAGGTTTTGCCACCGGGTGACGGCGCGAAATCGAGAGCACCCTAAAAAAGTGGACTTAGGCTCAGAACGAAAAATAAAAAAAGTTCCACAAAGAAGTAACTCAGCCTCTGAGTGTCCGATTTTCAAGCGGTTTGAAGCGGACTGTTGACCACACTCTCCTCCCTCTCCCGGAGGATATATAGGGGTCTAGAGGCTCAAGGCATGTCCGCTGAAGGTGACCTATTCTCGGACACATTCTGTCACATCCTGGTGCCTGTGGAGGATGTAACCAGGGGTGTAGCTGCTCAGGGCCAGTCCGCTGAGGGTGCACTGTTCTCGGACACATGTTCCTCAAATCCTGGTCCTCCTGGAGGATATAGAGGGGTCTAGAGGCTCATGGCATGTCCGCTGAAGGTGCAGTATTCTCGGACACCTTTGAGCAGGGTCCTACCCCTCTGGAGGTCTGAAAACTGTGGATTTTTTCTAAGTCCATTTTGGTTAACCATGGGTAGGGTTTTGGTTAACCATGGGTACGAAAAAGTTGGGGGTGGTGGCGGAGGCTCCACAAAATACCCTCCCGACCGAAAACGGTCAGTCCGACGACCATGCACCTTTCTCGGACACCTTCTGAAAATCCCCCTAAGGCCTGGAGGATCACAGAAAGAGGTTTTGCCACCGGGTGACGGCGCGAAATCGAGAGCACCCTAAAAAAGTGGACTTAGGCTCAGAACGAAAAATGAAAAAAGTTCCACAGAGAGGTAACTCAGCCTCTGAGTGTCCGATTTTCAAGCGGTTTGAAGCGGACTGTTGACCATACTCTCCTCCCTCTCCCGGAGGATATATAGGGGTCTAGAGGCTCAAGGCATGTCCGCTGAAGGTGACCTATTCTCGGACACATTCTGTCACATCCTGGTGCCTGTGGAGGATGTAACCAGGGGTGTAGCTGCTCAGGGCCAGTCCGCTGAGGGTGCACTGTTCTCGGACACATGTTCCTCAAATCCTGGTTCTCCTGGAGGATATAGAGGGGTCTAGAGGCTCATGGCATGTCCGCTGAAGGTGCAGTATTCTCGGACACCTTTGAGCAGGGTCCTACCCCTCTGGAGGTCTGAAAACTGTGGATTTTTTCTAAGTCCATTTTGGTTAACCATGGGTAGGGTTTTGGTTAACCATGGGTACGAAAAAGTTGGGGGTGGTGGCGGAGGCTCCACAAAATACCCTCCCGACCGAAAACGGTCAGTCCGACGACCATGCACCTTTCTCGGACACCTTCTGAAAATCCCCTAAGGCCTGGAGGATCACAGAAAGAGGTTTTGCCACCGGGTGACGGCGCGAAATCGAGAGCACCCTAAAAAAGTGGACTTAGGCTCAGAACGAAAAATGAAAAAAGTTCCACGAGAGGTAACTCAGCCTCTGAGTGTCCGATTTTCAAGCGGTTTGAAGCGGACTGTTGACCACACTCTCCTCCCTCTCCTCTCCTTAACCTTCTGACCGATTGGAAACCGTGACCCGCCAGGGGAGGCCCGCTGTCTCACAGGTCCCACCTCCCAGCCACCGCGGTCAGCCTCCAGGCCGGGGACGCCGAGGGCTCTACGGAGCTCTCTGTCACTGCGCCGAACCCTTTTCTAGCGAGAATTTGCCCCGGATGAGTGGGGAGAGGCATATTAGTGGCTGAGGTACCTGAGAAGCACAGGTTCGAACCCCGCGAAGGGCAAGTCTCGGTGAAACCACCCATTAAAGGTGTTAGTTTCGACGAAACCACCTGAAAATCGTAGGATCGAACCCCACATGAAGCAACTCTGAGAGAGAGAAAGATTGAAAGAGAAAGAGCCTGGGAAAATATGGGGTGAGGAATCGGTGATTTGGGCGCACTGACAGGCGGAATTCTGTACCAGCACGGTGGCTTAGTGGGTAGGGCGCGGCACCACAGACCTGATGAGCACAGGTTCGAAACCCGCAAAGGGTAAGATTCCAGAAAACCATCTGAGAATTGCAGGTTCAAATCCCACCTGAAGCAACTCTGTCCTAAGTTGTGAATGACTCCCCGGTATGAAAGAAAGGCTCGACTCTATAAAGGAAAAGCTATACAGGGCAGAAGCACCGGACCACGATGCACATTATATCCTTAAAAACCTACACATAATAAGCAGCTCAACACCCCGTAGTGCAACTGCGCTACACACTTAACAAACACACCACACAGTCAACTGATCGGTATGAATCTCCGGTTTTCATTAGGCGAACTTGTGCTGATGACTGATCGTCTGAAGGCTGTGGCGGCAAGTGAGAAACGGAGCGAGCTATCTAGAATTCAATGGCGACCTCAGTTAGACGTCCAGCAGTGCTGGGAGCTCTGTGTGTGTCTGTGGGAGCCTCATGAAGCTCACTGTGTTTGGGGGCAGTGGGCTGGGGCTGAGGGCAGTACTGGGGGTCAGGGTTACTGCTGGGCAGTGCTGGGAGCTCTGTGTGTGTCTGTGGGACCCTCAGAGAGCTTTAATATGAAAGAAAGGCTCGACTCTATAAAGGAAAAGCTATACAGGGCGGAAGCACCGGACCACGATGCACATTGCATCCTTAAAAACCTACACATAATAAGCAGCTCAACACCCCGTAGTGCAACTGCGCTACACACTAAACAAACACACCACACAGTCAACTGCGCTACACACTAAACAAACACACCACACAGTGGGGCGTGGCAGATCGGTATGAATCTCCGGTTTTCATGAGGCGAACTTGTGCTGATGACTGATTGTCTGAAGGCTGTGGCGGCAAGTGAGAAACGGAGCGAGCTATCTAGAATTCAATGGCGACCTCAGTTAGACGTCCAGCAGTGCTGGGAGCTCTGTGTGTGTCTGTGGGAGCCTCGTGAAGCTCACTGTGTTTGGGGGCAGTGGGCTGGGGCTAAGGGCAGTACTGGGGGTTAGGGTTAGTGCTGGGCAGTGCTGGGAGCTCTGTGTGTGTCTGTGGGACCCTCAGAGAGCTTTAATAGCAGGCAGAATTTTTGGGCCTAAAGGGAGACAAGTGTGAGCCATTGGGGCTTGCTGTGACTTAATACAGTACACAGGGCAGTGTTCTGTGTGTCTCTCTGACCTCTGGGGACCTTTAATAGACAGCAGGCTAATTAGGCCTGTCTGGGGAGGTGTGTGTGTCTCTAGGCCTCCCAGTAAGTGAACCCAACACACTGGGCAGTGTTTGGAGCTCTCTGTGTGTCTCTCTGACCTTTGGGGACCTTTAATAGACAGCAGGCTTCTTAGGCCTGTCTGGGGAGGTTTGTGTGTCTGTAGGCCTCCCAGTAAGTGAACCCAACACACTGGGCAGTGTTTGGAGCTCTCTGGGTGTCTCTCTGACCTTTGGGGACCTTTAATAGACAGCAGGCTTCTTAGGCCTGTCTGGGGAGGTGTGTGTGTCTGTAGGCCTCCCAGTAAGTGAACACAACACACTGGGCAGTGCTGGGAGCTCTCTGTGTGTCTCTCTGACCTTTGGGGACCTTTAATAGACAGCAGGCTTCTTAGGCCTGTCTGGGGAGGTGTGTGTGTCTGTAGGCCTCCCAGTAAGTGAACCCAACACACTGGGCAGTGTTTGGAGCTCTCTGTGTGTCTCTCTGACCTTTGGGGACCTTTAATAGACAGGAGGCTTCTTAGGCCTGTCTGGGGAGGTGTGTGTGTCTGTAGGCCTCCAGTGTTTTCTAAGTCCATTTTGGTTAACCATGGGTAGGGTTTTGGTTAACCATGGGTACGAAAAAGTTGGGGGTGGTGGCGGAGGCTCCACAAAATACCCTCCCGACCGAAAACGGTCAGTCCGACGACCATGCACCTTTCTCGGACACCTTCTGAAAATCCCCCTAAGGCCTGGAGGATCACAGAAAGAGGTTTTGCCACCGGGTGACGGCGCGAAATCGAGAGCACCCTAAAAAAGTGGACTTAGGCTCAGAACGAAAAATAAAAAAAGTTCCACGAGAGGTAACTCAGCCTCTGAGTGTCCGATTTTCAAGCGGTTTGAAGCGGACTGTTGACCACACTCTCCTCCCTCTCCTCTCCTAAACCTTCTGACCGATTGGAAACCGTGACCCGCCAGGGGAGGCACCCTGTCTCACAGGTCCTACCTCCCCGCCACCGCGGTCAGCCTCCAGGCCGGGGACGCCGAGGGCTCTACGGAGCTCTCTGTCACCGCGCCGAACCCTTCTCTAGCGAGAATTTGCCCCGGATGAGTGGGGAGAGGCATATTAGTGGCTGAGGTACCTGAGAAGCACAGGTTCGAACCCCGCGAAGGGCAAGTCTCGGTGAAACCACCCATTAAAGGTGTTAGTTTCGACGAAACCACCTGAAAATCGTAGGATCGAACCCCACATGAAGCAACTCTGAGAGAGAGAAAGATTGAAAGAGAAAGAGCCTGGGAAAATATGGGGTGAGGAATCGGTGATTTGGGCGCACTGACAGGCGGAATTCTGTACCAGCACGGTGGCTTAGTGGGTAGGGCGCGGCACCACAGACCTGATGAGCACAGGTTCGAAACCCGCAAAGGGTAAGATTCCAGAAAACCATCTGAGAATTGCAGGTTCAAATCCCACCTGAAGCAACTCTGTCCTAAGTTGTGAATGACTCCCCGGTATGAAAGAAAGGCTCGACTCTATAAAGGAAAAGCTATACAGGGCAGAAGCACCGGACCACGATGCACATTATATCCTTAAAAACCTACACATAATAAGCAGCTCAACACCCCGTAGTGCAACTGCGCTACACACTTAACAAACACACCACACAGTCAACTGCGCTACACACTAAACAAACACACCACACAGTGGGGCGTGGCAGATCGGTATGAATCTCCGGTTTTCATGAGGCGAACTTGTGCTGATGACTGATCGTCTGAAGGCTGTGGCGGCAAGTGAGAAACGGAGCGAGCTATCTAGAATTCAATGGCGACCTCAGTTAGACGTCCAGCAGTGCTGGGAGCTCTGTGTGTGTCTGTGGGAGCCTCATGAAGCTCACTGTGTTTGGGTGCTGGGGCTGAGGGCAGTACTGGGGGTTAGGGTTAGTGCTGGGCAGTGCTGGGAGCTCTGTGTGTGTCTGTGGGACCCTCAGAGAGCTTTAATATGAAAGAAAGGCTCGACTCTATAAAGGAAAAGCTATACAGGGCGGAAGCACCGGACCACGATGCACATTGCATCCTTAAAAACCTACACATAATAAGCAGCTCAACACCCCGTAGTGCAACTGCGCTACACACTAAACAAACACACCACACAGTCAACTGCGCTACACACTAAACAAACACACCACACAGTGGGGCGTGGCAGATCGGTATGAATCTCCGGTTTTCATGAGGCGAACTTGTGCTGATGACTGATTGTCTGAAGGCTGTGGCGGCAAGTGAGAAACGGAGCGAGCTATCTAGAATTCAATGGCGACGTCAGTTAGACGT
Source organism: Sprattus sprattus (assembly GCF_963457725.1). Lineage (NCBI taxonomy): Eukaryota > Metazoa > Chordata > Actinopteri > Clupeiformes > Clupeidae > Sprattus > Sprattus sprattus. The sequence continues at coordinate 50,722,938 of NC_137923.1, read as the reverse complement.
CCAGCAGTGCTGGGAGCTCTGTGTGTGTCTGTGGGAGCCTCGTGGAGCTCACTGTGTTTGGGGGCAGTGGGCTGGGGCTAAGGGCAGTACTGGGGGTTAGGATTAGTGCTGGGCAGTGCTGGGAGCTCTGTGTGTGTCTGTGGGACCCTCAGAGAGCTTTAATAGCAGGCAGAATTTTTGGGCCTAAAGGGAGACAAGTGTGAGCCATTGGGGCTTGCTGTGACTTAACACAGTACACAGGGCAGTGTTTGGAGCTCTCTGTGTGTCTCTCTGACCTCTGGGGACCTTTAATAGACAGCAGGCTAATTAGGCCTGTCTGGGGAGGTGTGTGTGTCTGTAGGCCTCCCAGTAAGTGAACCCAACACACTGGGCAGTGTTTGGAGCTCTCTGTGTGTCTCTCTGACCTTTAGGGACCTTTAAGAGACAGCAGGCTTCTTAGGCCTGTCTGGGGAGGTGTGTGTGTCTGTAGGCCTCCCAGTAAGTGAACCCAACACACTGGGCAGTGTTTGGAGCTCTCTGGGTGTCTCTCTGACCTTTGGGGACCTTTAATAGACAGCAGGCTTCTTAGGCCTGTCTGGGGAGGTGTGTGTGTCTGTAGGCCTCCCAGTAAGTGAACACAACACACTGGGCAGTGCTGGGAGCTCTCTGTGTGTCTCTCTGACCTTTGGGGACCTTTAATAGACAGCAGGCTTCTTAGGCCTGTCTGGGGAGGTGTGTGTGTCTGTAGGCCTCCCAGTAAGTGAACCCAACACACTGGGCAGTGTTTGGAGCTCTCTGTCTGTCTCTCTGACCTTTGGGGACCTTTAATAGACAGGAGGCTTCTTAGGCCTGTCTGGGGAGGTGTGTGTGTCTGTAGGCCTCCAGTGTTTTCTAAGTCCATTTTGGTTAACCATGGGTAGGGTTTTGGTTAACCAGGGGTGTAGCTGCTCAGGGCCAGTCCGCTGAAGGTGCACTGTTCTCGGACACATGTTCCTCAAATCCTGGTCCTCCTGGAGGATATAGAGGGGTCTAGAGGCTCATGGCATGTCCGCTGAAGGTGCAGTATTCTCGGACACCTTTGAGCAGGGTCCTACCCCTCTGGAGGTCTGAAAACTGTGGATTTTTTCTAAGTCCATTTTGGTTAACCATGGGTAGGGTTTTGGTTAACCATGGGTACGAAAAAGTTGGGGTTGGTGGCGGAGGCTCCACATAATACCCTCCCGACCGAAAACGGTCAGTCCGACGACCATGCACCTTTCTCGGACACCTTCTGAAAATCACCCTAAGGCCTGGAGGATCACAGAAAAAGGTTTTGCCAACGGGTGACGGCGCGAAATCGAGAGCACCCTAAAAAAGTGGACTTAGGCTCAGAACGAAAAATAAAAAAAGTTCCACAAAGAGGTAACTCAGCCTCTGAGTGTCCGATTTTCAAGCGGTTTGAAGCGGACTGTCGACCACACTCTCCTCCCTCTCCCGGAGGATATATAGGGGTCTAGAGGCTCAAGGCATGTCCGCTGAAGGTGACCTATTCTCGGACACATTCTGTCACATCCTGGTGCCTGTGGAGGATGTAACCAGGGGTGTAGCTGCTCAGGGCCAGTCCGCTGAAGGTGCACTGTTCTCGGACACATGTTCCTCAAATCCTGGTCCTCCTGGAGGATATAGAGGGGTCTAGAGGCTCATGGCATGTCCGCTGAAGGTGCAGTATTCTCGGACACCTTTGAGCAGGGTCCTACCCCTCTGGAGGTCTGAAAACTGTGGATTTTTTCTAAGTCCATTTTGGTTAACCATGGGTAGGGTTTTGGTTAACCATGGGTATGAAAAAGTTGGGGGTGGTGGCGGAGGCTCCACAAAATACCCTCCCGACCGAAAACGGTCAGTCCGACGACCATGCACCTTTCTCGGACACCTTCTGAAAATCCCCCTAAGGCCTGGAGGATCACAGAAAGAGGTTTTGCCACCGGGTGATGGCGCGTAATCGAGAGCACCCTAAAAAAGTGGACTTAGGCTCAGAACGAAAAATAAAAAAAGTTCCACAAAGAGGTAACTCAGCCTCTGAGTGTCCGATTTTCAAGCGGTTTGAAGCGGACTGTTGACCACACTCTCCTCCCTCTCCCGGAGGATATATAGGGGTCTAGAGGCTCAAGGCATGTCCGCTGAAGGTGACCTATTCTCGGACACATTCTGTCACATCCTGGTGCCTGTGGAGGATGTAACCAGTGGTGTAGCTGCTCAGGGCCAGTCCGCTGAAGGTGCACTGTTCTCGGACACATGTTCCTCAAATCCTGGTCCTCCTGGAGGATATAGAGGGGTCTAGAGGCTCATGGCATGTCCGCTGAAGGTGCAGTATTCTCGGACACCTTTGAGCAGGGTCCTAACCCTCTGGAGGTCTGAAAACTGTGGATTTTTTCTAAGTCCATTTTGGTTAACCATGGGTAGGGTTTTGGTTAACCATGGGTACGAAAAAGTTGGGGGTGGTGGCGGAGGCTCCACAAAATACCCTCCCGACCGAAAACGGTCAGTCAGACGACCATGTACCTTTCTCGGACACCTTCTGAAAATCCCCCTAAGGCCTGGAGGATCACAGAAAGAGGTTTTGCCATCGGGTGACGGCGCGAAATCGAGAGCACCCTAAAAAAGTGGACTTAGGCTCAGAACGAAAAATAAAAAAAGTTCCACAAAGAGGTAACTCAGCCTCTGAGTGTCCGATTTTCAAGCGGTTTGAAGCGGACTGTTGACCACACTCTCCTCCCTCTCCCGGAGGATATATAGGGGTCTAGAGGCTCAAGGCATGTCCGCTGAAGGTGACCTATTCTCGGACACATTCTGTCACATCCTGGTGCCTGTGGAGGATGTAACCAGGGGTGTAGCTGCTCAGGGCCAGTCCGCTGAAGGTGCACTGTTCTCGGACACATGTTCCTCAAATCCTGGTCCTCCTGGAGGATATAGAGGGGTCTAGAGGCTCATGGCATGTCCGCTGAAGGTGCAGTATTCTCGGACACCTTTGAGCAGGGTCCTACCCCTCTGGAGGTCTGAAAACTGTGGATTTTTTCTAAGTCCATTTTGGTTAACCATGGGTAGGGTTTTGGTTAACCATGGGTATGAAAAAGTTGGGGGTGGTGGCGGAGGCTCCAGAAAATATCCTCCCGACCGAAAACGGTCAGTCCGACGACCATGCACCTTTCTCGGACACCTTCTGAAAATCCCCCTAAGGCCTGGAGGATCACAGAAAGAGGTTTTGCCACCGGGTGATGGCGCGTAATCGAGAGCACCCTAAAAAAGTGGACTTAGGCTCAGAACGAAAAATAAAAAAAGTTCCACAAAGAGGTAACTCAGCCTCTGAGTGTCCGATTTTCAAGCGGTTTGAAGCGGACTGTTGACCACACTCTCCTCCCTCTCCCGGAGGATATATAGGGGTCTAGAGGCTCAAGGCATGTCCGCTGAAGGTGACCTATTCTCGGACACATTCTGTCACATCCTGGTGCCTGTGGAGGATGTAACCAGGGGTGTAGCTGCTCAGGGCCAGTCCGCTGAAGGTGCACTGTTCTCGGACACATGTTCCTCAAATCCTGGTCCTCCTGGAGGATATAGAGGGGTCTAGAGGCTCATGGCATGTCCGCTGAAGGTGCAGTATTCTCGGACACCTTTGAGCAGGGTCCTACCCCTCTGGAGGTCTGAAAACTGTGGATTTTTTCTAAGTTTTTTTTGGTTAACCATGGGTACGAAAAAGTTGGGGGTGGTGGCGGAGGCGTGGTGGCGGAGGCTCCACAAAATACCCATCCGACCGAAAACGGTCAGTCCGACGACCATGCACCTTTCTCGGACACCTTCTGAAAATCCCCCTAAGGCCTGGAGGATCACAGAAAGAGCTTTTGCCACCGGGTGACGGCGCGAAATCGAGAGCAGTGGCGGACCTAGTCATTTGGGGGCCTAAGGCGAAAACATAGCCAGGGGCCCTCTTCATCCGTCCTTTTAATGCAAAAAAAAAAGGGCCACCTCAAAGCAGGGGCGATCTGGGGGGAAAAAGTGGCCCGGGAGTTGTCTGTCAGAGCGGCCCACTTAATATACGGCGCGTTGCCCGCTCAATGTATGCAAAATACCCATACACTTAACATAATTTTGGATGATTACAAAGAAATAACATTATATATGTTTTTTAATAACATTTGGATCCACAAATTTGCCTGGATGGACACATGGAATAAAATGATACTGGCTATTGTAACACTCCAAGGAAGGTAGGGCCTATAGTTTGCTAGATGAATATGCTTAACTCTGGGCTAGTATCAGATGGTTAGGCCTATATGTATAACTAAAGAGCCTTTAGGAATAAATGTCAGCAGAGAAAGAGTACACAATTTTTTTGATAATGATTAGGGCGACCTACATTAAGCAATATCATTTTTTTTGTAGGCTGATTAACTCATACAGCAATACCTTTTTGTATAGTAGATGGCAGCACACAATCAAAATATTTCCCCTCTACCTACATAGCTACAGTAGCTAGTTATATGGAAGAAAGTTGCATTCAGGAGCCTTCATAAGCAAACATGATTTGGCTCCGCATTAAATTATCCCACTTTTTCATTATCCACATGTCTCAAATGTTGTATGATGCAACATAGCTTTACAGGACACATAAATGTCCAGTAACAACGTAAAGAAGGGGGCAACATATAAGTCAAAACCAACTATATTTATTGACTGATCTCGAAAGTATTGGCTTACAAAAGCTAACTAAGTCTTCACAAAGAAAATAACTCAGTGTTAGGGCAAAAAGCGAACATTCACACTGTAAAACCTATGAAAAGTGACAGCGGTAGCCTACAAATAAAGAAATACAGACCGCGTTAGCCACTTCACAGCGTGCTAGCCATGATTTTCTTTCGTTCCAATTCTTGGATGTAGGGTTCCACCCTTTATAGAAACCTGTTGAATCGATACATTTGGTGTAGGAAGTCCTAATTGTTTTGTTGTCAATATATCTTAATTAGTACGCCGACAGAGAAAAAAATCTCCTTTTCCTGAAAGCAGTTCGTCGCCACAATCGCCCTTAAGGTCCGCCGCCACTGGTTTGAACTTTGTTGTAGAAATGAACAGAACAGAACATACGATGGGGTGTAAACATCAGTGGTAATGATAGTGTTGCATGCTGGGTGTGTGATTATGTGTGTGTGTGTGTGTGTGTGTGTGTGTGTGTAGGGGTGTTAAAGGTGTCTACGAGCGAGACATGCAAGTATTAGGCTAGAGTGATTAACATTTAATAACAAATAAACATAGTAAGACTGACGGAGGAGATTAGAAAATAGTAAGACAATAGTAACCATGAGTGTGAATACAGGTCACTAGGAGTAGTATAAATAGCAGACAGTGAATCCCGTTGGTTATCATGACAGGTATATAATGTATTCGCTTAAGCAAGGAAAACTGTCGCAACCGACGATATCTGCGGGAGGGCCGGTTGGTTATGGACTTAGGCCGTCCCATCAGTGCCTGGGTGGGCAATTTATCGTGGGCTTTCTGCTGGGTGAGGGCCTAAGGCAGTTGCCTAGTTCGCCTTAATGGTAGGTCCGCCACTGGGTACAGGTATGTGGGAGAAGAAATAAATAATTATTACACATAAAGAACACAAATGTATTTGTATGAGACGATTGTTTAAATTTAGATAGAAATATAGTGGGGTTGTTGAGTTTTGTGTTCTCATTAATAGTTTTTTATGTTGCTGATTTGTATCCTATTGTGTCAATTATACTAATTTTATGTGTTCTGTAAGTTATGGGAAATGCACTTATGGAGCTCTTAATTTGATATAAATATCCGCGGAGAGGATGTGAAAAAAACGGAACTCATAATTCCCAAATCGTAGGTTCGTATCCCGTCTGCAGACAAAACCAGTTGTGGGTCCAAATATTGTTAAAGCAGTTAGAAATGCATTTCTCAGATAGGTATGGATGCAGAAACACCCACATTTTCTTCCTCATTCCTCCTCTCTTCTTTTCTCCTCTCTTTTCTCCCTTTTTCCTTCTTCCCCCTCTTTTTTCTCCCCCCCCCTCTTAGATGGCCTTATGGGCCCCAGCTTGAGCGCTGAACCCTAACCAGTAGGCCACGGTTGCCTCTGACAGAAAAGGAGGAGAAATCTGTCATCTCTTCCTGTGCTACCACTGCAGCTCTCATAGCACTAGGAATTCAGCCATTTACATCAGCACTCAGCTTGCATTTACACCTAAAGACAACACACACACACACAGGCACACAGACACACACACAGGCACACAGACACACAGACAAACACACAGGCACACAGACACACAGACACACACACACAACTCTCTCTCTTTCACACACACACCGAGAAAGTTTCAAGGCACCCTCAAATTCTTCAAATTCCTCTGTTGACTGTTTCAAGAGTCCCCCTGAAGCAAAGCCTGAACCCGCCTCTCAGAATCTCTCCCCAGTATATAAGCCTGACCTACTCTGTCGCCATTTTGTGGGCGAAAGAGCTGGAGAGTGGAGCAGCAAGATTCTTAAAGACAAATTTCAGAGACATTTCTTTCAAGATTGCCGTGAGTTTTCAAGACGGTGAGTGTTCTGTTATTACAAGTATGTTTAGCTATTGATATTACTGACTGATATTAGTTAGATGGTTAGTGGCTGGAGAAGCTGTGTGGCAGTCAGCCAGGGGGGAGGTGGGAGGGGAGCTGTGTGTGTGTGTGTGTGTGCGTTTGTGTGTGTGTGTTTGTGTGTGTTGGTCTTGGTGTATTACGACCCCAATTTACCTGAATACATACCAACACTATGAGGACATTTGGGATTATGAAGACCGAGGCCCTGTCCTCATAATCCCGACATTGTATTTGAGTTTATTTCAGCCTGAGGAACAACCTCCCGCTTTTTTGGGCGAAGTCCTAATAAACCACAAAACATGTTTTTTTGTGTATTGATGTGTATCCCAGGAAAAAAAATGCGCCAACTATCGACAGGTTTTGTCACTGCAGAGTCATACACATTTCTGTCCAAAAACATACACAAAATGGGCGTGTATTGGGAATGTACGTTGGAAATAAGCGGGAAGCATGATGCGCAGGCGCAGTAGCAACTTTACACTTTCAGGTAAATTGGGGTCGTAATACACCAAGACCAACACTTTGCCTTCCCCTGCGAGAACAACATCTAAAATTAAGAAGACAAGAGTGTCTACAACCAAAACGGTAAGTTTAAGTTTTTTCATTCATATTTCATCCATATCACATTCATTTGAAAAATTGTCACGCGACGTGTGTAGAAATCAAGGTTGGAGAAGGCAAGCATCTTATATCTTTAGCTAGGCTATGCTAGCTAGCTAGCTAGCTAGGGTGGCAATATATGTCAGTTTAGCCTTACAGCAAAGGAAGAGTAACAGTGTCAACTTGTGTTGATTAGAACCTGCAAAGGGTTTACGTTTTATTCACTTCATTTTGGTTAAGCCCTTTTTCATTTACTATTACTTCGTTTCTGGTCATTCCAATCCCCCGAGTCAACAGCATATCTTGGTTTGCTTCCCATACTTAGCCCCAGAAACATCGTGGTGCTTGTAGTAGTCTAGTGTGGTTTATTACAGTTAGAGAATTAAATATCAGAAAGTGATTCGCCATTATTCATTAATACATTTTACCGTGTGTGAAGGCTGGTGAGTGAATGTTTAAATTGCATTTGCAAAGTTATAATTTGCGGTATTCGCCCGAGATTCGTGAGCTAGTTTGCAAACTTGCAATATTCGATGGGCGCTGTTCGCTGGCGTAGTCTGACGTTGCTTAAGTATAGCTTGTTAGTTTTAGACAAACCATGAGATGGGTTAATCAGAAAATAGGAAGATATCTTCATTAATAACGTTAATTGAAGTATCTGCTGTCTACCATTATTTTGTGGTGAATGTCACACTATCAGAATTTATCAGTCACGGTTTCAATGTATATCTTTAAAGGAACGAGTAGACCGAATTGAAGAATACAAGAAGGTAGTTTGCAAAATATGTATAACCTTAACTGTTAATCGACTATACTATATATGAAACATTATAATTTGCAGAATTTGCCCGGGATTAGAAGGCTAGTTTGCAATATTTGATTAGTGCTTGAGCTACTGTTCGCATGCGATATCTCCATTGAATAACGTTATTTTAAGTATCTGCTGTCTACCATTATCTTGTGGTGAATGTCACACTGCCATGCCAGCATCATATCAGTCAGCTATTATTTACCAACGAGTGGTGACATCTTTGCGTTGTCTATTCAGATTAGCTGTATAGAAACTCATCTTCAAATATGTGATTACTTTTTGCAGATAATGTTTTGTGTCAATTACTGTTTTACTGAAAGGGGCTTTTTATTTGTCATTTTTTTCTCCCAGATGAGTTCAGTCTCTCCTTTTCAGATATGTTGATGGTGAGTATGAGTCTTGTTTTGTGGTCTATATTGCCCAGTAAAAACAGCACTTCCAAGCTCTCCAGCACTACAACCAAAACCAATTGATACGGCGGGTGAAATAAGTATTGAACACGTCACCATTTTTCTCAGTAAATATATTTCCAAAGGTGTTATTGACATGAAATTTTCACCAGATGTTGGTAACAACCCAGGTAATCCAAACATACAAGAAACCAAAACAATTTTTTTCAGAAATTAAGCTATGTCTAATAATATGAAAAGACACAGGGACAAAGTATTGAACACGCTTACTGTTATTTATTGAATACTTTGTACAAAAGCCTTTGTAGCTAATGACGGCTTCAAGACGCTTCCTGTATGGAGAAACTACTTGTATGCATTGCTCAGATGTGAGTTTGGCCCATTCTTCCACACAAACAGTCTTCATATCTTGAAAGTTCTGTGGGCCTCTTCTATGAACTCTGATCTTCAGTTCTTAGATTTTCAAATGGATTAAATTCAGGTGATTGTCTGGGCCATTCCAGCATCCTTATTTTCTTTCTCTGAAACCAATTGAGAGTGTCCTTGGCTGATCATTGTCTTGCTGAAATGTCCACCCTTGTTTCATCTTCAACATCCTGGTAGATGGCAGCACATTTTTATCAAGGATGTCTCGGTACAGTTCTCCATTCATCCTTGCTTCAATTGTGTGACGTTTGCCAGTACCTTATGCTGAAAAGCAGTCCCACACCATGATGTTTCCACCTCCAAACGTCACTGTTGGGATGATGTGCAGTGCCATGTCTCCTACAAACATGGTGCGCATTATGTCATCCAAAGAGTTCAATTTTGCTCTCATCTGACCAGACTATTCTCCCAGTATTTCACAGACTTGTCAACATTTCGTGCTGCGAACTTTCAACGAGCTTCAACATGCTTTTTTCTTCAGTAATGGAGTCTTATGTGGTGAGTGTGCATACAGGCCATGGCGGTTGAGTGCATTCTTTTAAACAACTGTACCTGCAAATTTCAGGTCTTACTGAAGCTCTCCACGAGTGGTCCTTGGCTCTTTGACAACTCCTCTGATAATTCTTTTCACTCCTCTGTCAGAAATCTTCCGAGGAGCACCTGGTCGTGGCTAGCTTATGGTGAAATGATGTTCTTTCCACTTTTAGAAATGCGTCTGTAACCAATGCCATCAGTATGTTTTGCAACAATAAGGTTGCAAAGGTCTTGAGAAAGCTCTTTGCTTTTACCCATCATGAGATGCTTCTTGTGTGACACCTTGGTAATAAGACACCTTTTTATAGGCCATCAATTGGGATATTAATTTGCACTGACTAACGGCCGGATTGCTTTCTAATTACTGAAAGATTCCAGCTGTTTTCTTAGCTTTCCATGCCTTTTTGCACCTTCCTTTCTTCATGTGTTCAATACTTTTTTCCTGTGTTATTTCACATTAATACACATTACTTAATTTCTGAATGTATTTTTTTATTTTTTTTTGTATGTATGTATTACTTGGGTTGTTACCAACATGCGGTGAAAGTTGCATGTCAATAGCACCTTTGGAAATATATTTACTGAGAAAAATGGCGACGTTCACCTGCTTACCGTAAATCCTCCAATTGTGGCCGGGGCTTGTATTTACTTAAGCTACACAGCGCACCGGCCTTTATTTGGGGCAGGCTTGTATTAGGGGCAATTTTATTATTTAAATAATGGGCATAATTGCAGTAGGCTAATATAATTCATTGCATGCATTCAACACTTCCTGCACATCGCGTAGCGCTTTAGGTGCGGTGTCAACATAAAAAATAAACATCGGAGTTATGGTCTCCACTGTCAGTCACGGAGGAAAAGATTTCCAAAGCCTGGATTTTAATAATTTTTCTAGACACTCTATAATGCTTATCGCGGACTGAAAACATGTACTCAACGAGCTGGTTTGATATCCAGCCTAACTTTCTTTCTACCTCCACCTGCTAGTCGTAGCGTATCGCATTCGTCTCGGGTCAATGTCAAACTTCTTTGCTATTTTTTCTCCCGAATGTTCTTCAGCAATCAGCATACACCGTCTCTTTGAATCTAATATCAAAGTTACGTAAGTCTACTACTGCTTTATGATCCCTTCTGGAAAAAGTAACCTAGCAAACTAAAACGTTACAGATAAACAACAGTAGGCTGTACGATACGTGCATTTAGGCTAAACAATAACTAATTCGCCTAGTAGCCTAGTCCTACGTGGCAAACAGCCCATGAAATTAGCCAACAATATTATTTAATAAAATATTAAACATGAGGAGAACATGTATTTGTGAAATGCATTCAATTAAATTGTGATGTCTACTTTGAGCTGACGGACTGATGCTGGTAGGCTACAGTATAGGCTACTTTATTTTACCCCCGGCTTGTATTCGGGGCCCGGCCTTTATTTGTCCGTATGGACCACGACCCCGGCTACTATCTGAAGCCCGGCTTCTAATTGAATCCCGGCCTTTATTTGAGGATTTACGGTATTTCACCCGCTGTATAGCCACACAGTGTAACAAATTAAAGAAATTGAGTTCTTCAGCACTGTCACAGTAGTGTAATGAAACAGTTGGCAAGAACTGGAAGTGAGATTTTGAATGCTAGCCCTTTTGGTTTAGAAGGATTTTGTGATGTCACAGTTATGAGTGAAGGCAGATTTCTTGATAGGCTAAACCATACACAACTCTGTCTGGAACCACACTGCACTGGGAGGACACCATGATTTACAAGGACTTTGTGATGTCACAGTTATGAGCGAAGGCAGATTTCTAGATGGCTACACCATACACAACTCTGGCATCACACTGCACTGGGAGGACACCATGATTTACAAGGACTTTATGATGTCACAGTTATGAGCGAAGGCAGATTTCTAGATGGCTACACCATACACAACTCTGGCATCACACTGCACTGGGAGGACACCATGATTTACAAGGACTTTGTGATGTCACAGTTATGAGCGAAGGCAGATTTCTAGATGGCTACACCATACACAACTCTGGCACCACACTGCACTGGGAGGACACCATGATTTACGAGGAGTTTGTCAGTGATCCACAAGAAGCCATATATCCAGATTAATTATTATGCGTTTGTTAAACTGAAGTCTGTGTTTTATGAAAGGTTTAATCTTCTACTTTACAGGATTGCAGAGTTGCTTCCACCAGGGAGGTGGCAGCGTCATCCTTGCCTGACGTGAGCTCAGAGAAGGTATAGTACATTTATGTGATCTGCAAAAGGGTTATTAGATATTTGTAGTGAATTTCCATCTATAATGACGGATGGAAACTTTTAAATAACCTTAAACTGTTGAAACGAAAGAGGTCCATTTGCATGATATAATAGCTAGTTATCTAGCTGATCTTAGTAACACATTGCACTGGAAGGACAATATGGTTCACAACCATTTTGTGATATCACAGTTATGAGCGAAGGCAGATTTCTTGATAGGCTAAACCATACACACCCCATCACCCCATCTCAACACCCCACCACACAACCTCCACATCACCTCCACACCCCACCACACACCTCCACACCCCACTAAACACCACTACACCACCTCCACACCCCACTAAACACCACTACACCACCTCCACACCCCACCACACACCTCCACACCCACCCACACACCTCCACACCCCACTAAACACCACTACACCACCTCCACACCCCACCACACACCTCCACACCCACCCACACACCTCCACACCCCACTAAACACCACTACACCACCTCCACACCCCACCACACACCTCCACACCCACCCACACACCTCCACACCCCACTAAACACCACTACACCACCTCAACACCCCACCACACACCTCCACACCCCACCACACCTCCACACCCCACTAAACACCACTACACCACCTCCACACCCCACCACACACCTCCACACCCCACCACACACCCCATCACCCCACTAAACACCACCTCCACACCACACTTCACACCTCTACACAACACCACACCTCCTCCACACACCACTACACCTCCACACCCCACTACACCACCTCCACACCACACACCTACACACCCCACTAAACACCACTACACCACCTCCACACCCCACCACACACCCCATCACCCCACTAAACACCACCTCCACACCACACTTCACACCTCCATACCCCACCACACCTCCTCCACACACATCCACACCCCACCATACACCTCCACACCACACCACCTCCACAGACCACTACACCACCTTCACACCCCACCACACACATCCACACCCCACTACATCCCCTACACACACCACCACACACATCCACACACCACTACACCACCTCCATACCCCACCACACCTCCTCCACACCACCTCTACACCCCACCACACCACTTCCACAAAACATATTTTACTACACAAACATAGCTCAAAATCACAAAACATACATGATACACCTTTATATGGATTTGGATAGGTTTTTGGGTATATTTTGGAGAGGCATACAGACCATCATATGTGTTCTCACAAGAAATTACAATATACTACACTGAAATTAATGCAGAATGGTTTGCTGTAGTACAGAAGGCAAGAAAAAAGTATGAATGCTTGAACATTAAGTGTTTTATGGGTTTTTTTCTGACAAATATTTTAGTTTTGATGCTTTGAAATGTTAACTAAAATGACATTATAAAACACTTTAACTGATTGCATTTGATGGAGCCATATATATTCAAGTTTGAAATAAAACTGTGAAATATAAGCGGAAAATGTCAAAAAAGACCCTTCTGAACTAACAGGTATTTGCTTTTAATTAATGAAATAAATCAATTGGATGTTTCTTGTGTAGGCACTTCAAGATGTCACCCTGAACTGTGGATCCAGGTCTAAAGGTCAGTAAAGGAACAAAGAACCATAGAGTTTATTATACATTATTATACAAAAGGTATTCTAGTGACTTTTACATTATTATGGTAGGTTTCTCAGTTGTATTCTGTACTGTACTCTTTTTTTATATGTACATTTTCTTGGGCTGTGTTTTGTTGATTTTAGGAACTCCAAAGAGGTGGTCAAATCTGAAGTTGCAGCTGTTATGAGGCACTCCAAGGGTCACATAACTAGAGGATATTTGGCCAAAAAGGCAGAGTGCCACCAGTGCCAAACAGATGAAGAGCCTGTCCTCAGAAACAGAACAGTCCAAAATATTAGAGACTTTGTAAGAAACAGAGACATGAAAAGAGAGAAGTCTAGAAGTAATGCTGGTCTAACAATTCAAGGTTCAGGTAGACAATTTTGAGTGTGGTCTGGACTTTTGTTGAGCATTTCTACTTCCTTGCCTATCTCTCCAGGAAGAAAAAGTTCTCTATAAACCCTTTTAGTTTTTAGGGTGGTCTTGATTTGTCTGTGTTTTTTATTAAATTTCATTCAGGAAAATGGATCATTTGTTCTACTCATGTGTATCATTTGTGTTTGGTATAATAGAACTGTGTCAATATTTTCAGAGTAAACTGTTGAAATGCTCCAGGAGAAGGCTGAGATTGATAAATACATGTAGAGGTAGTTTATGCATACTACTTCACTGAATTTTGTGGCATCCAGTCCTCGCAATCTTTCACTGACAAACCTATGCCTTTTTATGTGATTAGTTGGCAACAACGAACCGTTACAAAAAGACTTATTTTATTTTAGACTTATCTGCTTGGTCTGTGTAGCCCTTCAGCTACCTCCGATCTACCTCCCGGAACTGTAGGAATTTACAATGAACTACACATGGCAGCCAAAATACTTTTACATAGGACCACTTAGCTTTGCTTGTGTGTATTAGTATGTGTGCTTTTAAGACCTGTGGAGTTTGTAAATGCTTATCCATACTGAACACATCGATGAGGCCATTCTCCAGTATGTACTAACATATGGTTTTCAAAAATACTTTTCTACAGTGGGCACATTTATGAGGCTTCTCTTCAGTGTTTTGCTTTTCTTTTTTTTTTTTCTTATGTTGCTGATGATGGGTAATATAGTAGTCCATAGTGATGAATGAGAAATTGCCATAAATGGGGAAATTGTTTTTTCATTTAAAAAAAATAGATACAATATAACCTGTTCCTGCAGGATTAGTTGCAGCTATTGGAAAGAAATTACATCATTATCTATATACACTGCCTATTGTATTATGGTACTCTTCATGATCGTCAGATACATAATGACCCTGACATGGTGGAGAATCACTTAAACCACCATAAACTATGTGTTTTCTGAAGGTTAAAGAACTGTACAAGTGATTTAACATCACTTAAGACACATTGCATCTTAATACACTTTTACTCACCACTTTCTGTGCACACTGTCAATTACATTTATTTATATAATGACCCCTGACATGGTGGAGAATCATTTAAACAACCATTAACTATATATACCACCAGCTATTTAACATCACTTTAGTTCTATAAGGAACAATCTATGAATGTTTTGAAAGTCAAAAGTCAGTAATATTTTCTTTGAAATTCGCCATTACTAAAATGCTTATAATGTGTGAATATTGTCAAAACTCTCCATGTTACCTCATAAATAGCCAAATAACCTAATCAGATCAATAGTTCTCGGGGTCTGGTTCACGGTATAAGGTGGGCTGTGTTAGGAAGGGAAACAGTATCTACCTAGGAATGAAAGATGTGAAGGTCTGCAGACAGGACTGACCATTCTAATGTTAATGAAAGTGGTGTAAATGTTTTGTATTTTAGCGATCCAGACACTACAAGTATGATTCAGCAATGACTTTATTGGCCGTTATAACTTCCGCTGAACACATACGTTTCTGTGGCTGCTTCTCACAGAACTTCCAGCACAAGAGGCAAGTTAAACCATCTCTTAACCAGGTGCCCCCGCCCCCTGCTTACTCTGCCAGCCCCCGCAGTGCATAGCAACACATGGGCTGCCGCGGCTGACAGAGAGCAAGGTCACAGGCACACAGACAACACTATAAAACATGAACACATTTAAACATACTGGTCGTTACATTACCCCTCCGCTACCAAGTTCCTCGTCCCTGAGGGAACAAACAAAGTCTGCCAAACTCTGGGGCGGTCTCCTAGCCCTTTGTGGATGTGAGAAGGGAGGTGACAGGCTTAACCCCGGGGCAGGGGACGTGGGCTGAGACCAGGGGGCCACAGGGACAGAGTCAGGGTCACCCCCATCAGGCACTGGCTGTGGGGGGTGCGGTGTGTGTGTGTGTGTAGTGAGAAGGGGGGTGACGGGCTTAACCCAGGGGCAGGGGACATGGGCTACCTGGAACCTGGGGAAAGGGATTGCCTCGATAGGGGGCCAGTCTGTCTCTGTGCAGAGCAACCTTCCGTCCTCGTGGCGGTAGCTGCACCCGATACACCACCTCCCCCATCCGCTCCAACACCCTGCAGGGCCCCACCCACTGGCTGTCAAGCTTTGGACACCGCCCCTTCTTTCTTTGTGGGCTGTACACCCAAACAAGGTCTCCAGCCTGGAAGTGCCTACCCCGTGCCCGCACGTCATAGTTACGCTTTTGCATGGCACCAGCACTTTCCTGCTGCACCCGGGCAAACGCATGGGCAGACTCAAGCCTGTCCTGGAGCCTCCTCGCATATTCCGTCTGGAGGCCGCCCAAAGGCCAGCTCTGTTGGGGTGCGGAGCTCCCTCCCTAGCATGAGGAGTGCTGGGGAACATGAGGTCGACTCCTGGACTGCAGACCGGCACGCCATGAGCACCAGCGGCAGATGTTCATCCAAGTCGCGCTGATGCTCCGATGTCAGTATGGCCAGCTGCTGACCCAGTGTGCGGTGGAGCCTCTCCACGTGCACGTCACTTTGAGGCTGTAACGGGGTGGTTCGTGTCTTTTGTATGCCCATTCGGCTGCACATGGCAGCGAATACCTTGGACTCAAAATTTCTCCCCTGGTCACTGTGCAGTGTGTGCGGCATCCCAAACCGGCTGAGTATGCCTCCAAGCAAGGAATCTGCCACAGTCTCTGCCTCCTGGTTTGGGAGGGCATAGGCCTCTGGCCACTTTGTAGTCGATCACAGAGAGGATATAGGCATTCCCCTTGTTGGTGCGGGTAAGTGGGCTCATTACATCTAAAGCAACTCTCTCTCCATGGGGGCCCGCACTAGATGCAGCTGGGCATGTGACCGACCTGTTGGGCCTTTCCGTGCAGTGCATTATTCACACCGTCTGCGGAAGTCTTCCACGTCCCGCCGAAAGTAGCCCCCATAGAAGCCTCGGCGGAGGCGGCGGAGCGTTTTTGTCACACCAAAGTGGCCTGACCCCGAGGCTCCGTGCATGCCCTGCAGTACAGCTACCCTCAGGCCCTTGGGGACCACCATCTGCCAACGCTCATCCCCTGTAGCAGGCTCTTTCCACGCCCTCTGCAGCACCCCGTCGATCAGACACAGCGAGTCAAACTTTGACCACAGCCCCTTAGTGACCTGAGAGGCTTGCCACCTCTTCCCATGGCAGCCTCTGCTGTGACTCCACCCACTGATGCACAGGGTGTAGGTCGGGGTCAAGTTCCTGCTGTTGCCTCCAATCCCCCACGCTTACCATCTGCAGCTCCCAGCAGTCAACCACCTCTGCCCGCCACACTGCCTTCACACAATTCAAGCTCCCGACTCTCCCTCCGTTCACAGTGGTGGCACCCGTCGGCAGCACATGGGCGACGGGAGAGGGCATATGCATTGCTGTGTTGAGCTCCTGCCCTGTGCACCACTGTGAAGTTATAGCCTTGAGCTCCTCCAACCACCTGGCGACCTGCCCCTCCGGCTCCCTGAATGACATCAGCCACTGGAGAGCTGAATGGTCGGTTCTCACAGTGAAGGGCAGACCGCACAGGTAATATTTAAAATGGCGCACGGAGAGCACCACGGCCAGGAGCTCTCGCCGGGTCACGCAGTAGCGCTTCTCAGCCTTATTGAACACCCGGCTGAAATATGCCACTACCCTCTCCACGTCTGCAATAGTAATAGCCCGAGCGGAAGTCCAGTGAGGAAAACCAGGCAGAGCCTGAGACTAGGTCCGGAGACTCATCCACGTGGGGTAGTGGATAAGAGTCTTTCTTAGTTACCCCATTCGGCGGGGACGGCACTTTATCGGGCGGGCATCTCCGGTGTCAATCTCACGCTCCACCAGCTGTGTTCGCCCGACGTCATCCTCCCTCAGTGCAAAGCTGTCTTTAAACTCCACAACCAGCCGCCACAACAGCTCCTGCTGTTGTGAGTCCAGGTCATCACAGTTCTCCGTCCAGATTTTCGTGATGGCAGCCCGCGTCATCTCCTCCTCCGTCTGGGGCAGCAGGGCTGGAGACGGGCAGCCCATGCTGTTGGGGGCTGGCACTGCCAGCAGGGGTGGAGAGGAGTCGGGTGCTGTCACCTCTGTCTCCAGCTGAGAGGGAGGTGATTGAACAGCAATGCTGTGGGCGTGGAGTGGTGGCCGGTTGGGGAAACACGCACCCTGATGTCGTGAGGGGTTTTGGGGAAAAGTGGGTGTGGCTCGGTTCTGCTGTGCCAACTTCTCGCGCCGGCAAGGTAGTGGGTGCAGCAACTGGTGGTGTCACGGCCGACAACGCGATGACAGGTGCATCCTGAAACGTGCCTCTTCCCAGGTCCAGCTGACAGCCCGTAGCCTTCAAGAAATCCAGCCCCAGTATGCACGGGTCCTGCACGCTTGCCACCCACACTGGGCGGTGGAAAGCTTTGCCCCCCACAGTCAGTGTCATTGTGCCCCTGCCTTTCATGGGTGCCAGCCCGCCCGTGACTGTGCGCAGCTGCACAGTGGTGGGCTCTAACTGAGTCCAGCCCGGCACCACATCAGGTCTTACCAGAGTCACTGTGTCCACGAGAGCAGTGCAGGGAACCCCCTCTACGGTCACTGGGAGGTGACAAAAGTCCCCCACACAAGTACGCCCAACCACTATCACAGGCTCCATGTGCATGTTTTCGTCTGCTTATGGGAGGAGTGGGCCCTGACTCCCCCGTCTGTGCTGTCGGGCCCTTCCTGCAGACAAGAGGATGGGGCTGGGGTCCGCACAGCCTCCCCTATGCAGACCCGGTGCCGTTTCCCGGACCCTTGGGTGCTTTTGGGCACTGCCTGAGGAGGTGACCAGGCTGGCCACACCCCCAACAAACCCTGGGTGATGTGTGCAGGGTACGGGTTGATTGGATAGACATAGCCCGTATCATCTCCGTCAGCTCAGATGCCCATGCCGGCTTCTCCAGGACAGCTTTGGTGCCCACTGCCACTCTTATTATGGGCAGGCTCTCACTGTGGCTACCTCCAGCTGGCACACCCCACACAAACTGATAATTAACTACCAAAAATAAACGGTAACGAACTTGTCACCCTAGCTCACTCACTTTATTTATAGTTTACTTCTGACACCAATTCTAGCGATCTCAGACACAACGAGTATGATTCAACAATGACTTTATTGGCCGTTATAACTTTGGCTGAACACATACGTTTCTGTGGCTGCTTCTCACAGAACTTCCAGCACAAGAGGCAAGTTAAACCATCTCTTAACCAGGTGCCCCCGCCCCCTGGCTACTCTGCCAGCCCCCGCAGTGCATAGCAACACATAGGTTGCCGCGGCTGACAGAGAGCAAGGTCACAGGCACACAGACGACACTATAAACATGAACACATTAAAACATACTGGTCATTACAGTATTCTTTTGAGGAGGGTTCATAAGTTGAAAGTATATGGAAAACACCAATATTCTTCAGTTCTTAGACTGTGACAAGCCATCTCTAGGCTTGCAATAGCACACTTCAATTTCTCCATCAAGCTGGTCGAGTAATTCCAAAGTTTTTTCCGAAAAATGTCACAATAATTAATTGTGCTTTTTTCTAACTGCCTTATTCATGACTTTATTACATTTCTCCAACTCTGAAGTAGCAACTTTGGAACTTGTAAACATTTAGAGACCACCTTAAATCCAAACTGCAGATACCACAATTTCAGTTTACCTGGCAAGCAGGTATTATCAATGGTACTGATACATAAACTGGTACCTAAAAACAATGTTGAACTACACAACAATGATATGACCACTGGAACTCTCACAAGATGATGATGATGTACTATTTACATAGCGTGAATAGTAAAACTTGTTAGTGTATACATACTTGTAGTTGTCAGCCATGTTGACACCATACTGTCCAAGTAAAACACACAGTCCTTGCAGTACAGTGTGTAACCAGAGTTCTGTGTACTGTTATGGATATGTTAATTCAATATGCTAATTAGATATGACGCGAGAATGACATCACAGCGTCCTTGCAATTCATGTGTCCTCGCAAGCCAGGTTTGTGTTCAGGTAGGACATGTCCCTATAACTTGGTGAAAACTCTTGTTGTGTAAAAAATTGAGTATCTTGATTGGTAGGTGATACAAAAAAAAAAAACCTTGCTCTTCGATGCACAATTTTTTCTAATCATTTTTATTCAACTTTGGTAGCTCTAGACTAAAAGGAAAGGGAAGTACCCGTAAACCACTTTTTTTTCAGGTTGAGGAAATTTGGCCTCCTAATCCACCAAGACCTGTATAGGTGTGTGTGTGTGTGTGTGTGTGTGTCGTATTATCTAAGATTTTTACCATTACCAGAATGTTTTTTGTGTTGTTTAGATATGACTCTGCGAGTGTGCTGCGAGTCCTGCAAAATCCTTCTAAAACAAAGAAAATCTCTTCAGGACAAACTGGAAAGTTCCAGGAGGGAATTGGAGTTGGTAATGCAGCATCTCCGGGTCCTCAGACGCCGGGCCCTCAACAGAAACCGGGTCCTACCCAGAAGAATGCGCGTAGTGGAGGAGGCAGGTTCCAGCTGCAGTTAACCCCCAAATCCCTAATGTGCACGCGCACACACACACACACACACACACACATACACACAGACAGAGACACAGACACACACAGACACACACACACACACACACACACACACACACACAACGTTCGCCGTGTGTGGTTATGTTTGGAATTGTTTGTGTTTGTTTGTGTGTTGTATTTGCTATTTTTTAATATATCTAAATAAAACAAAGTTTGAAGGTATTTTTCTGTGTTTGAATCTTGATTTTGCTGAGGGTCACACACCAGCAGCGATGACTGCTCTGTGTCTTGTTTTAAGTCACAGAGAGCCCACATGGCTAACTTATGTACCAGAGTAGGCCCCATATGCCTGCCGTCTATTAAAGGTCACTGAGGGTCAAACACACAAGGGAGAGCACCAGTATGGACTTAGGCAAAAAAAATGCATTTTTTTTCAGTTATTATTCTCAAATGTCCCTTTTGTATTCTGAATGTCAGTTATGTTCCCAATTGCCTGAAAAATGAGTAACAGTGACTCTCTTATGATGGACCAGCAAAAAAAAAATGTCCTTCTGGTTGGGGATCGAACCAGCCACCTTCTGGTTAACAGCCACAGCTGCCGACTACACGACCGGCTAATTTTTTTTAGACCTGAAAAGATTCTGAAAAGATTTGGCCAATCACGTTCGCACCAGTTTGCAGAGTTGATAACAATTGACCAATCACGGCAGAAATCCTGGAGAGCGCCGTCGGGCAGCACGCACGGCAGAAATGCTGGAGCGCGACGTCAGGCGACGTCACTTAGCTGACGCTGGACCTGGAGGGGGGGGCGGGCAAATCGAAAATGCAAACCTCTGGATAGCTCAAATAGCCAGAAGATGCGTCCGTAATTCAAACAACTTCAAGGAAGCAATCCTCCCTCTAAAGCTGTATCAAGTTAAATAAACCGAGGAAATTTGTCGACATGGTGAGTATTTACACATTAACTACACTGCTGAATGGGATAATTGTTTTGTGTATAGCTAGCTTTCTACCTTTAAAACGCTATAATTTATCTGACTAAAATGTCGCTATATTTTAGAGATGTTGCTTTTGGCGACATAGATGCATACAATTAATTTTTAAATGCATGACAATAACATAAGTCGTATACCTGCAGATCGTATTTACTTTAATTATTGAAGTCATTTCCCCTTGGTTTAGCTAGCTTTTTACCTAAGCTGCTTTCTCTGACTGCAATTTCGCTTTCGCTCATGCCTTTGGTCTGCTAATATAATCTGTTAGTCTTGTACGATATAACTTGAAGTATTGAAGTATTGAAGTAATTATTCCCGTTGTTGTCATTTCGATTTATTTAGCTATATAGCTATCTTATAATCACTCTGTTATCTGTACTGGAATTACGCTAGTCCTCGTCAAATAACGTTAACTATATTAAGGGTGCTTTTACTTGGGCTATGAATGAATGATAACGAAATGTTTTGACTGTGAATAAGAGTATTTTATGCACAATCGCTTAAATTCAGATGTATAAACGAAATATTGAGAGGTTGTACAGGTAATGGCAGGAAAGGGAGACAGTGGTGAGGAGGGGGGTTCACCTGTGTGGAGAATAGGGCTAATACTATTACATGGATGGTCTGCTCTTCATGGATTTATGTTATTTTCATTCATTAAAAACAATGTGCAATTACTATGTCACCAAAGGCAAAATCTGTGAAGTCACACAAGGCAATGTCAGAATCAGAATGGTTGGCACGTTTGAGAAAGTTTGCCAGCACTGGATCCTGGCCTGCCGGGGGTGGGAACAAGCCAGCACCAAGGCAGAAGAAGTGGTACGAGCTGTATCAAAGGGTATGACTATATACATGGCACAGTATAATGTATTTATTGTTATTAAGTCATTATAACATGTATTAAATAGGATAAAAGGCAATGTTCCCACAAGGAAATCCAAATGTAAAAAGCAAATCAGTTACATCATATCTCTGTGACTACACATACGAAAATGAAAACTCAAACAATTGTATAACTTTTATTTCTAGATTGAAAAATGTCCAATGCAGACACAAGGACAGAGGTCTTTGTTTGGTCTAGTAAGGGCGTGTGTTTGTGGATTCCACACTCAGAAGGTAACGCTGGTCAATTCAAGACTCAAAAAGTGTGTGTGTGTGTGTGTATCAATATGCAAACTAATTTGTGATGTCTCTACAGCCAACTGGAGCAAGTACTGCCTCTGGGCCTGCAGGGCCGCAGACGGCAGCAGCCAGGCAAAGTCCTACTGGGCCTGCAGGGCAGCAGTCGGCAGCAGTGGGTCCGGTTCAAGGCACTGCAGGGCCGCAGACGGCAGCAGCCAGGCAAAGTCCTACTGGGCCTGCAGGGCAGCAGTCGGCAGCAGTGGGTCCGGTTCAAGGCACTGCAGGGCCGCAGACGGCAGCAGCCAGGCAAAGTCCTACTGGGCCTGCAGGGCAGCAGTCGGCACTAGTGGGTCCGGTTCAAGGCACTGCAGGGCAGCAGACGGCAGCAGCCAGGCAAAGTCCTACTGGGCCTGCAGGGCAGCAGTCGGCAGCAGTGGGTCCGGTTCAAGGCACTGCAGGGCAGCAGACAGCAGCAGCCAGTCAAAGTCCTGGCCAAAGGGCCTTAGGTTCATTGCTGGTGTCTGTGGGCCGTAAGCACCCACCCCCACATATTTTAATGGTATTTGGCCTCATAAATTGACCATAAATATTTTACATTTTGTTCACTGAATGATAATTTGTCAATATAGTTCTCTCACGACACAGACGTTTGCCTTGTTGCTTTTCAGTTGAACAAGTCAAGATTTGGTGGTGCTCATGTTTCTGCGGCCAGGCCAAATCTAAGCCTAGCTAGAAAATCAACCCAGGTAAATAGATTGACCCAGTTTGAATAGAGACTGATTGATTGAACCTACACATGATGTAGTGTAGTGTATTGTATTCATTGTTATGTATGCTCTTATTTTACAGAGCCAAGTCACCATCCCCACCGAAAGCAGTACCACTTCTCCAGCCAGCAGTGGCGGACCTACCATTAAGGCGAACTAGGCAACTGCCTTAGGCCCTCACCCAGCAGAAAGCCCACGATAAATTGCCCACCCAGGCACTGATGGGACGGCCTAAGTCCATAACCAACCGGCCCTCCCGCAGATATCGTCGGTTGCGACAGTTTTCCTTGCTTAAGCGAATACATTATATACCTGTCATGATAACCAACGGGATTCACTGTCTGCTATTTATACTACTCCTAGTGACCTGTATTCACACTCATGGTTACTATTGTCTTACTATTTTCTAATCTCCTCCGTCAGTCTTACTCTGTTTATTTGTTATTAAATGTTAATCACTCTAGCCTAATACTTGCATGTCTCGCTCGTAGACACCTTTAACACCCCTACACACACACACACACACACACACACACACATAATCACACACCCAGCATGCAACACTATCATTACCACTGATGTTTACACCCCATCGTATGTTCTGTTCTGTTCATTTCTACAACAAAGTTCAAACCAGTGGCGGCGGACCTTAAGGGCGATTGTGGCGACGAACTGCTTTCAGGAAAAGGAGATTTTTTTCTCTGTCGGCGTACTAATTAAGATAAATTGACAACAAAACAATTAGGACTTCCTACACCAAATGTATCGATTCAACAGGTTTCTATAAAGGGTGGAACCCTACATCCAAGAATTGGAACGAAAGAAAATCATGGCTAGCACGCTGTGAAGTGGCTAACGCGGTCTGTATTTCTTTATTTGTAGGCTACCGCTGTCACTTTTCATAGGTTGTACAGTGTGAATGTTCGCTTTTTGCCCTAACACTGAGTTATTTTCTTTGTGAAGACTTAGTTAGCTTTTGTAAGCCAATACTTTCGAGATCAGTCAATAAATATAGTTGGTTTTGACTTATATGTTGCCCCCTTCTTTACGTTGTTACTGGACATTTATGTGTCCTGTAAAGCTATGTTGCATCATACAACATTTGAGACATGTGGATAATGAAAAAGTGGGATAATTTAATGCGGAGCCAAATCATGTTTGCTTATGAAGGCTCCTGAATGCAACTTTCTTCCATATAACTAGCTACTGTAGCTATGTAGGTAGAGGGGAAATATTTTGATTGTGTGCTGCCATCTACTATACAAAAAGGTATTGCTGTATGAGTTAATCAGCCTACAAAAAAAATGATATTGCTTAATGTAGGTCGCCCTAATCATTATCAAAAAAATTGTGTACTCTTTCTCTGCTGACATTTATTCCTAAAGGCTCTGTAGTTATACATATAGGCCTAACCATCTGATACTAGCCCAGAGTTAAGCATATTCATCTAGCAAACTATAGGCCCTACCTTCCTTGGAGTGTTACAATAGCCAGTATCATTTTATTCCATGTGTCCATCCAGGCAAATTTGTGGATCCAAATGTTATTAAAAAACATATATAATGTTATTTCTTTGTAATCATCCAAAATTATGTTAAGTGTATGGGTATTTTGCATACATTGAGCGGGCAACGCGCCGTATATTAAGTGGGCCGCTCTGACAGACAACTCCCGGGCCACTTTTTCCCCCCAGTCCGCCCCTGCTTTGAGGTGGCCCTTTTTTTTTTGCATTAAAAGGACGGATGAAGAGGGCCCCTGGCTATGTTTTCGCCTTAGGCCCCCAAATGACTAGGTCCGCCACTGCTCTCGATTTCGCGCCGTCACCCGGTGGCAAAACCTCTTTCTGTGATCCTCCAGGCCTTAGGGGGATTTTCAGAAGGTGTCCGAGAAAGGTGCATGGTCGTCGGACTGACCGTTTTCGGTCGGGAGGGTATTTTGTGGAGCCCTCGCCACCACCCCCAACTTTTTCGTACCCATGGTTAACCAAAACCCTACCCATGGTTAACCAAAATGGACTTAGAAAAAATCCAGAATTTTCAGACCTCCAGAGGGGTAGGACCCTGCTCAAAGGTGTCCGAGAATACTGCACCTTCAGCGGACATGCCATGAGCCTCTAGACCCCTCTATATCCTCCAGGAGGACCAGGATTTGAGGAACATGTGTCCGAGAACAGTGCACCTTCAGCGGACTGGCCATGTGCAGCTACACCCCTAGTTACACCTTCCACAGGCACCAGGATGTGACAGAATGTGTCCGAGAATAGGTCACCTTCAGCGGACATGCCTTGAGCCTCTAGACCCCTATATATCCTCCGGGAGAGGGAGGAGAGTGTGGTCAACAGTCCGCTTCAAACCGCTTGAAAATCGGACACTCAGAGGCTGAGTTACCTCTTTGTGGAACTTTTTTTATTTTTCGTTCTGAGCCTAAGTCCACTTTTTTAGGGTGCTCTCGATTACGCGCCATCACCCGGTGGCAAAACCTCTTTCTGTGATCCTCCAGGCCTTAGGGGGATTTTCAGAAGGTGTCCGAGAAAGGTGCATGGTCGTCGGACTGACCGTTTTCGGTCGGGAGGGTATTTTGTGGAGCCTCCGCCACCACGCCTCCGCCACCACCCCCAACTTTTTCGTACCCATGGTTAACCAAAACCCTACCCATGGTTAACCAAAATGGACTTAGAAAAAATCCACAGTTTTCAGACCTCCAGAGGGGTAGGACCCTGCTCAAAGGTGTCCGAGAATACTGCACCTTCAGCGGACATGCCATGAGCCTCTAGACCCCTCTATATCCTCCAGGAGGACCAGGATTTGAGGAACAAGTGTCCGAGAACAGTGCACCTTCAGCGGACTGGCCCTGAGCAGCTACACCACTGGTTACATCCTCCACAGGCACCAGGATGTGACAGAATGTGTCCGAGAATAGGTCACCTTCAGCGGACATGCCTTGAGCCTCTAGACCCCTATATATCCTCCGGGAGAGGGAGGAGAGTGTGGTCAACAGTCCGCTTCAAAATCGGACACTCAGAGGCTGAGTTACCTCTTTGTGGAACTTTTTTTATTTTTCGTTCTGAGCCTAAGTCCACTTTTTTAGGGTGCTATCGATTTCGCGCCGTCACCCGATGGCAAAACCTCTTTCTGTGATCCTCCAGGCCTTAGGGGGATTTTCAGAAGGTGTCCGAGAAAGGTACATGGTCGTCGGACTGACCGTTTTCGGTCGGGAGGGTATTTTGTGGAGCCTCCGCCACCACCCCCAACTTTTTCGTACCCATGGTTAACCAAAACCCTACCCATGGTTAACCAAAATGGACTTAGAAAAAATCCACAGTTTTCAGACCTCCAGAGGGGTAGGACCCTGCTCAAAGGTGTCCAAGAAAACTGCACCTTCAGCGTGTGGTGTGTTTGTTTAGTGTGTAGCGCAGTTGACTGTGTGGTGTGTTTGTTTAGTGTGTAGCGCAGTTGCACTACGGGGTGTTGAGCTGCTTATTATGTGTAGGTTTTTAAGGATGCAATGTGCATCGTGGTCTGGTGCTTCCGCCCTGTATAGCTTTTCCTTTATAGAGTAGAGCCTTTCTTTCATACCGGGGAGTCATTCACAACTTAGGACAGAGTTGCTTCAGGTGGGATTTGAACCTGCAATTCTCAGATGGTTTTCTGGAATCTTACCCTTTGCGGGTTTCGAACCTGTGCTCATCAGGTCTGTGGTGCCGCGCCCTAACCACTAAGCCATCGTGCTGGTACAGAATTCCGCCTGTCAGTGCGCCCAAATCACCGATTCCTCACCCCATATTTTCCCAGGCTCTTTCTCTTTCAATCTTTCTCTCTCTCAGAGTTGCTTCATGTGGGGTTCGATCCTACGATTTTCAGGTGGTTTCGTCGAAACTAACACCTTTAATGGGTGGTTTCACCGAGACTTGCCCTTCGCGGGGTTCGAACCTGTGCTTCTCAGGTACCTCAGCCACTAATATGCCTCTCCCCACTCATCCGGGGGAAATTCAAATTAAAATTAAAGAAGGGTTCGGCGCGGTGACAGAGAGCTCCGTAGAGCCCTCGGCGTCCCCGGCCTGGAGGCTGACCGCGGTGGCGGGGAGGTGGGACCTGTGAGACAGGGTGCCTCCCCTGGAGGGTCACGGTTTCCAATCGGTCAGAAGGTTTAGGAGAGGAGCGGGAGGAGAGTGTGGTCAACAGTCCGCTTCAAACCGCTTGAAAATCGGACACTCAGAGGCTGAGTTACTTCTTTGTGGAACTTTTTTTATTTTTCGTTCTGAGCCTAAGTTCACTTTTTTAGGGTGCTCTCGATTTCGCGCCGTCACCCGGTGGCAAAACCTCTTTCTGTGATCCTCCAGGCCTTAGGGGGATTTTCAGAAGGTGTCCGAGAAAGGTGCATGGTCGTCGGACTGACCGTTTTCGGTCGGGAGGGTATTTTGTGGAGCCTCCGCCACCACCCCCAACTTTTTCGTACCCATGGTTAACCAAAACCCTACCCATGGTTAACCAAAATGGACTTTGAAAAAATCCACAGTTTTCAGACCTCCAGAGGGGTAGGACCCTGCTCAAAGGTGTCCGAGAATACTGCACCTTCAGCGGACATGCCAAGAGCCTCTAGACCCCTCTATATCCTCCAGGAGGACCAGGATTTGAGGAACATGTGTCCGAGAACAGTGCACCCTCAGCGGACTGGCCCTGAGCAGCTACACCCCTGGTTACATCCTCCACTGGCACCAGGATGTGACAGAATGTGTCCGAGAATAGGTCACCTTCAGCGGACATGCCTTGAGCCTCTAGACCCCTATATATCCTCCGGGAGAGGGAGGAGAGTGTGGTCAACAGTCCGCTTCAAACCGCTTGAAAATCGGACACTCAGAGGCTGAGTTACCTCTTTGTGGAACTTTTTTTATTTTTCGTTCTGAGCCTAAGTCCACTTTTTTAGGGTGCTCTCGATTTCGCGCCGTCACCCGGTGGCAAAACCTTTTTCTGTGATCCTCCAGGCCTTAGGGGGATTTTCAGAAGGTGTCCGAGAAAGGTGCATGGTCGTCGGACTGACCGTTTTCGGTCGGGAGGGTATTTTGTGGAGCCCTCGCCACCACCCCCAACTTTTTCGTACCCATGGTTAACCAAAACCCTACCCATGGTTAACCAAAATGGACTTAGAAAAAATCCAGAATTTTCAGACCTCCAGAGGGGTAGGACCCTGCTCAAAGGTGTCCGAGAATACTGCACCTTCAGCGGACATGCCATTCAATTCAATTCAATTCAATTTTATTTGTATAGCGCCATAACAATACAATTGCCTCTCGGCGCTTAACAGAGCCCAGAGCCTGAACCCCCTTAGTGCATGCACAACGGCAACAGGGGCAAGAAAAAACTCCCTGTTAGGCAGGAAGAAACCTTGAGCAGAACCACGGCACATAAGGGGGGACCCATCTGCTTGAGGTCGGCCGGGTGGAGACAGGAAGGTGGGACGGGGGGAAGGGGGGAAGGGGAAGGGTAGTGTGGCAGAAGGGGAAATGAAGCAACAGGGGCAATACACAGCCAGCATTTGGTCACTGGACATATGTGTACATACATCTGGTGGTAAATACATGATACAGACAAGACCAGATTACTGTGGCAATAGGGTTACTGTTACAGGGGTAGGGGATGTAGGGACAGAGAAACATTTCGGTGGAGGCAATAATGTATATTGTACATAAATGCTAGCATAGGGTATTGGGTAGAGTAGGTGTACGGCAATGCATTGGCAGTGGGTGCGGTTGGCCGAGGGTTTCTCTAGGTAGACCAGGTAGAGAGACTACGTGCAGAGTGGTGGGGGTGGGGAGGGAAAGTTCCACATCCATCAGCGATTGGAACACGCCTGGCTCCGGGGAGGCAGTGGACCTTGCAGGGGCCGCTTGTTGAAGGGGGGGGTGTGGACATCTCGGACCATGGAGCTGCCGATGACCAGGGTGGGGGTCGTCACATCCAGCGGGAGAAGTCGTCAAGGGGATGATTGAATTGAGGGCCCAGGATGGGGAGCAGGGCGGCGTGGGCGATGCTGGTGTTGCTCTGGAGCCGGTCTGCAGGGGCGTTTCGGGGCGGGCTGAGGAGGGGAGTGATCAGGCCCAGGAGGCTCCTCCTGATCCATCTAACAAACAGGAAATGACGAATTAGTCTGCAGGTCTGTTAGTCGGGAATCAGCACGAACAAACACACAGATGAATCATTTCACCAACCAGGGACATGTCATCTGTGTGTCGGTTTGCCTGTTGCATATTGCAATACTTAGATATGTTTAGTTTTTCTGGCATTGAACATTTTGTTTTTTGTCGTGATCTGTTTGCCGGGGCCGTACATGCATCCACTCGGCAAACAGGAAACACATTTGATGTTGCGGTACTAAATTACAAGTAGGAATTTAATTTATTTTTTTGTTGTGATCTGTTTGCCGGGGCCGTACATGCATCCACTCGGCAAACAGGAAACACATTTGATGTTGCGGTACTAAATTACAAGTAGTAATTTAATTTGTTTTTTGTTGTGATCTGTTTGCCGGGGCCGTACATGCATCCACTCGGCAAACAGGAAACACATATGATGTTGCGGTACTAAATTACAAGTAGTAATTTAATTTGTTTTTTGTTGTGATCTGTTTGCCGGGGCCGTACATGCATCCACTCGGCAAACAGGAAACACATTTGATGTTGCGGTACTAAATGCAAGTAATATTTGAATTTGTGTTCGGATATGTCTGGGTGGCTGGTACAGCAGGTGATTGGTTTGTTGGCGCGGTTACTTTTGGCTATATGATGCACTAAAGAGGAATGTCTTAAGTCTTGATTTGAATATAGGCACGGTGTCTGCAGCTCTGATGGAGGCAGGGAGATTGTTCCAGAGGAGAGGGGCTTGGTAACTAAATGCTCTCCCTCCTATTGTGGTCTTTGATATTCTTGGAATTACCAGGAGGCCTGCACTCTGGGAACGGAGCAGCCTTGGAGGGCAATAGGGGACGACTAATTCCTTGAGGTAGTTTGGAGCCAGATCGTTTAGGGCTTTATATGTTAGCAAGAGTACTTTGAAGTCGATTCTACTTTTAACGGGGAGCCAGTGCAAAGAAGCGAGTACCGGTGAGATGTGTTCATATTTTTTAGTTCTGGTGAGTGTACGAGCAGCAGCGTTCTGTATAAGTTGGAGGCTCTTTATTGTGTTGATGCTGCATCCGGACAGGAGAGCATTACAATAATCGAGGCGGGAAGTAATAAATGCGTGGATTAGTTTTTCTGCATCTTGGAGGGATAGGACCTTTCTAATTTTGGCAATATTGCGTAAATGAAAAAATGATGTCTTTGAGATCTGTTTTATGTGTGAGTCAAGTAGGAGGTCTTGGTTGATAGTTACACCAAGGTTTTTGATGTTAGTGTTGGGTGTTGGGAAGCCATTGAGTGTGGGTAAATGGGTAGATAGTGTAGTTCTCAGTTGATCGGGGCCTACAAGCATAACCTCAGTTTTATCAGAGTTGAGGAGCAGGAAGTTGCTAGTCATCCAAGATTTTACATCATGGAGGCAAGCTTCTATCTTGGGTAGATGTACAATTTCATCAGGTTTCATTGATAGGTAGAGTTGGGTGTCGTCAGCATAGCAATGGAAGTTAATGCCATGTTTCCTTATGACAGCACCTAAGGGTAGCATATAGAGGGAAAAAAGCAGTGGTCCAAGGACAGAGCCTTGTGGGACACCGTAGCTTACTCTGGTGTGATTTGACGACTTCTCATGGACATGAACAAATTGATGGCGATCAGAGAGGTAAGATCTAAACCAAGATAGGGCACAACCTTTGATGCCAACGTGATGTTCAAGTCTCTGTAACAGGATCAGATGATCTATAGTGTCGAAAGCAGCACTAAGGTCTAGGAGAACTAATATTGAGGTGCACCCATGATCAGATGCGATTAGTAGGTCATTTAAGACTTTGACTAAGGCCGTTTCAGTACTGTGGTGGGCCCTAAAACCGGATTGGAGGGTTTCTTCAATTTTATTTTGATGTAGAAAAGAAGTAAGTCGCTTAGCAACTAGTTTTTCAAGTATTTTTGACAAAAAAGGAAGGTTAGATATGGGTCTATAGTTAGCGAGATTATCGGGATCAAGGTTAGGTTTTTTAAGAGATGGTTTTATCACTGCTATTTTGAAAGATTGTGGGACGTAGCCTGAGATAAGTGAGTTATTCATTACATTGAGCAGTGTCTCACTTAGTAAGGGAAGTGCATGTTTAAGTAATTTTGTGGGGATAGGATCTAGTAGGCACGTTGATGATTTAGATGAGAGGATCAGGGAGTTTAATTCAGGGAGGTCGGTGGGTGCGAAGAATTCAAGGATAGCACCCGGTTGAAGTGGTGTTACCTTGGCGCATGTTGGAAGGGGTGTAGGGTCACAGAGGGGGAGAAAGCTTTGGATTTGTTCTCTTATTTTAAGGATTTTATTATTGAAAAAGGTCATGAAATCATTACCACTAAAGATGATGGGAACCGAATGTTCGATTGTGTTGTGGTTTTTAGTTAGCCTAGAAATAGTGTTAAATAAGAACTTTGGGTTGTTTTTATTACTATCAATCAATGAAGAATAGTAAGCTGATTTCGCCTCAGAGAGTACACGTTTATATCTTAGGAGACTATCCTTCCACGCCATGAGAAATACCTCAAGTTTGGTGGAGTACCATTTTTTTTCTAGTTTTCGTGAGCCTCTAGACCCCTCTATATCCTCCAGGAGGACCAGGATTTGAGGAACATGTGTCCGAGAACAGTGCACCTTCAGCGGACTGGCCATGTGCAGCTACACCCCTAGTTACACCTTCCACAGGCACCAGGATGTGACAGAATGTGTCCGAGAATAGGTCACCTTCAGCGGACTGGCCATGTGCAGCTACACCCCTAGTTACATCCTCCACAGGCACCAGGATGTGAACATAATGTGTCCGAGGACAGAGCACCATCAACGGACTCTTTACCAGCTTTGAGTCCCTTGTTTTCGACTTCCAGAGGCACCATAATGTCAAAAACATGTGTCCGCCAAAGATGCACCATCAACGGACTCTCTGCGAGCTTCGAGTCCCTTGTTTTCGACTTCCAGATGCACCATAATGTCAAAAACATGTGCCCGAGAAAGATGCACCATCAACGGACTCTCTATGAGCTTCTGGGGCCTTGTTACAATCCTCCAGGAGGCTTCTGAAAAGGAGCTCTCTAGTCCCGAGATGGTACCCGGTGGCAAAACCTCTTTTTGGCATCCTCCAGGCTTAAGGGGAATCCTCAGAGAGTGTCCGAAAAAAGTGCACTGTCGTCGGACTGACCGTTTTGGCTCGGGAGGGTAGGCCATGGAGCTCGCGCCAGCACCCCCAACTTTTTTTTACCCATGGTTAACCAGTAACTATGAGTCTCTTAAGGTTCCATAAGAGAGTCATACTATGACTCTTATGGAAAAGTAACTATGACTCTGTCATAGGGTCGGGGCAAAAACGAATCTCAAGAACATTAAGGCTAAATAAATATCAGAGTTGATCCAAATGATTGAGGGAAGTTGGCTAGCAATAACCCCAATTATGGGATAAAGATTGGCTCTGAAAGAGGAAATAGCCTGGAAATTTACTGTGGGAGGAATCGTGACTTGGTCGCACTGACAGGTGGGATTCTGTATCAGCACGGTGGCTCAGTGGGTAGGGCGCGGCTCCACGAACCTGAAGAGCACAGGTTCGAAACCCGCAAAGGGTAAGATTTCAGAATAACATCTGAGAATCGCAGGTTCAAATCCCACCTGAAGCAACTATGTCCTAAGTTGCATATGAATCCCCGGAGAAAAATAACACACAAATCGCAATCAAACTCTGTAAACAGAACGTGGCAAACTCTGTAAGCAGAACATGGCATACTTTGAAGACAGAACTTGGCAAACTCTGTATACACAACCCGGAAAACTCTGTAAACGGAGTGAGGCAAACTCTGTAAACAGAACGTGGCAAACTCTGTAACAGAACTCAGCAAACTCTGTGAAAAGAACCTGGCAAGTTCTTTAAACAGAAAATATAATATTTTGTTTTTATCTTTTTTTAAAGCCATTCGTCTCACACGTTTCACCCTAGAAAGGCGCCCGGTGTACGCCGGAGTATCCTTTCTGCCCCCGGTGATTTCGCATCCCAGGTGCTGAGGTCCCACGGGGCCTCTACTTGGGAGGGTAGGGAATTTCGGTCGACCCCTCCCGCTGGCAGGCCGTTGCTGAGGATTGTGTAAATCAGTTGTAAAAGTCACACAGCAATCATATAATATAAAATTATATGTTTTTCGGTTTCCTAACCGTTGTCGGCAGTGGAAGTCGATTGTAAAAATCACAGGTACGGTGTTGCACCCCGCACAGTAACCGGAACCCCACGGGGTGGGCAGAGAAATCTGCCAGAACATCCAGCAGGAATGGCTGCGATGAAGAAGGGCAAGACCACAGGTCGCAAGGCTAAGTGGTCTGTAAAATAACTAAAAACTTTGATGGAGATGGAGGAGGCTCTCGAGCAAGGCCAATACTCTGTATATTACATGAATGTGGAAATTGCAAGTCAGCTTCCAGGTAGGTCCTCCCACGAAGTGAAAGAGAAAAGACAGTGCATGAGACGGCAATCTCACAGGAGAAGCACTAAGCTCTTACTGCAGCCAACAGAGGCAAACCTGGAGAGGCAGGAAATCCCTGCTGAACTCAATCTGCTGATACAGCCACGAGGGTTACAAGCAGTAACTAGCCTCAACAGAAAATTAAGGTGGCAAGCTGGTGCTCTCATTGACATGTACACTCACGAACACGAAATCAGGCGGGCGCTCACACTGGCAAGCAGGAAGGACCCGTGCGCAGCAGTGGCCATTGAGACCGCTACGGCGATGGTGATAAGGGAGGCGAGAAGAAAAGGTCCAGCGACCAAAAAGAACAGCAAAGCTGGCGAGCCGATGAAGCCCCGAAGCAAGCGAGAAATGAAGAGGGATGAGGTCCATAAACTCAGAAAACTAATGAGTACGGACCCGGCTAAGCTTGTTAGCTATGTCCTTGACGGGAGTGAAGCGACCGACTGCCCAGTCCCGCTGCCTCAATTACACGAAGTGTTTGAAAGGCGTTGGATGGGGTCAGAAGGTGCCTTCAAGGGCTTGGGAGGCTTTAAGGCCGCCAGCGGGGCGGACAACGAACACTTCTCCACCCTGTTCACCCCCGAAGAGGTGCTCACACACCTCAGAAAGACGGACAGGAAATCGGCACCAGGCACGGACGGCATCGGGCGGGATGACCTACTCCTCTGGGACCCGAAGGGTGTGAAGCTATCAAAACTCTTTGGCAGCTGGCTTGCGGCGGGGTTCATACCTCAGTGTGTAAAGCCCGCGAGAACTGTACTGATACCAAAGACCTCCGACCCTCTGCTGTTGAATGACCCGAATAACTGGCGCCCAATCACTATCGGCTCGATGCTGATGCGGCTGTTCTCACGACTGCTAAATGGGCGCCTTACGAAAGCCTGCACTATCCACGACAGGCAGCGAGGGTTCAGGGACTCTCCTGGCTGTAGTGAGAATCTTCACATCCTTCAAAGTCTGGTTAAAGCCAGCAGGAGGGAGAGAAAGTCACTAGCGGTGGTGCTCGTGGACGTGGCAAAGGCTTTCGATACGGTGACACACGAGCACTTGCTTGCAGTGCTCAGGCAGAGAGGTCTGGATGAACACATCATAAACACAATACAAAGCTCGTACGACGGGGGCGTAACTTGCATTGAAGCCGGGGGAGAACAATCTGAACCCATTGCAATGAAAGTCGGTGTGAAGCAGGGTGACCCACTGTCCCCATTGCTTTTCAATCTGGCTCTTGATCCACTGCTCCACACACTGGAAAGCCTCGGTAAGGGAGTAAATATCGCAGACACAAAGCTGGTCTCGCTTGCATTCGCAGATGACCTGGTGCTGGTCAGCGACACATGGAAGAACATGGATTTCAATATCAGAATCCTGAATGACTTCTGTGCCCTGACGGGGCTTA